>NW_026706152.1:0-266543 GCF_029867415.1 Vicia villosa | reverse complement strand
ATGGCATGGAGGCAGTCCTACCAATAGAGGTTGAGATTCCATCAATGAGAGTTTTGATGGAGGCAAAATTAACAGAAGCCGAGTGGTGTCAAAGCAGATTCGATGAATTGAACTTAATCGAAGAAAAGCGCATGACAGCTTTATGCCACGGACAGCTATATCAACAAAGAATGAAGAAAGCTTTCGACAAAAAGGTTCGACCTCGCACAATCAAAGAAGGCGACCTTGTACTCAAAAAGATTCAATCTTTTCTCACAGATTCGAGAGGGAAATGGACTCCCAATTATGACGGCCCCTACGTGGTCAAGAGAGCTTTCTCAGGAGGAGCCTTAATACTCACGACTATGGATGGAGAAGAATTCACCCGTCCTGTGAACGTCGACGCAGTCAAGAAATACTTCGCCTAAATAATTAAAAGAACAGCTCGCTAAGTTGAAAACTCGCAAAGAGCGGCTTAGGCAAAAAAGAGCGTCTCGGTGAATCGAAAACCCGAAAGGGCGATTCAGGCAAAAAATAGAGACATAAAAAAAATATATATCAATCCCGGTAGACTTAAAACCCGAAAGGGGTAGTTTACGCAAAAGTTAGGGATATATGGCAAGTAACTGTGTCCAGGACAAACTTGATCATTCAAAATCCATAGCGGAGTATTCATCAGCAGTAGGTCATCTTCTACGAAGCACGAATACAGCGCAACTCGGAGTGGAAGGGAAAGATAACGGTCGTCACGTTTCATCGTAGCCCTTTTCCCGAAAATTACCAATTTCCAACTTTGTAAATACTCCATGGAATCAAGCATTTGGCTGATTACCATTCCATATATAATAATTTGAGCCTTGTGCTTTTCCTTTGCAATCTAGTCTTATTCAGTTTCTTGAAATGCATTTTAAGTTTAAACAGTCATTTTTCTTGAAACAAATGTTTTCATAAAATAAAAATGAATTTACTTGCAAAAATAAAGGTGAAATTTCTTTCTAAGGTTTACAAACAATAGGAAGAATGCAAACAGTTGCTCCGAGAACGGTTGAGACTCCGGGAATCAAGTTTTCCCCATGAGGTCGCTTTGCGAACATCTCCCGATAACGGATCTTCACTTCATATTACTTACTTCGGACAGCGGACAACTGATAACCAGATATTCCCAATAGAGTTCGAACTACAAGAAGAGGACATCTTCTGATCAACAAGAATTCAAGTCGTATCTTAGGATTTTCCATCCGCGACAATTCTATTCACATTCACTTTACATTTTATCATTGTCATAATATTCATGCATACATTACATCATAATTGCATAGCCGAATCAGGCTTTGATCCTGTGAATGCCTAAGTCATTGAGGCATGAACTCAAGTTTCCCCTGCAAGTTCCGGAGAAACTTTTTCCTTCGAAACAACAGTTCATACACAAGGATCTCACCAAGCAAGTCAACAGATGGTAGTCTCCCTCAAAGAGATAGTTTGTTCACTTTTGGAATTCCTCAGCCGAGAATCTCCTGCAGAGCGACATTCGACAGTCTTCTTCAAATAAGATAGTCTGCTTCACATTTTGGAATTCCCTACAGGTTTGGTATTTCCCCAGTAGGGTCAAGAGGTGCCACTTCTTGTCAAAGAAAAATTCAGAATCTCCTAGCAGATCGACAAATGATTCCCCAGCGGAGTCAGCGAATGATAGTCTTCGTCCAGAAGATAGTTCAGACTCCCCAACAAAGTCAGCAAATGGCAGTCTCTTTCATCAGAAGACAGTTTGCTCACTTTCTATCACAACAAAGTCAGCAAATGGCAGTCTCTTTCATCAGAAGACAGTTTGCTCACTTCTTATCATAACAAAGTCGGCAAATGGCAGTCTCTTTCATCAGAAGACAGTTTGCTCACATCTTATCATAACAAAGTCGACAAATGGCAGTCTCTCCCAGTAGAAGACAGTTTGCTCCCCTAGCAATTGGCAAATGGCAGTCTTTTCCCAAGAAAAGACAGTTTGTCTGTTAAATACTCAAGAGATCGACAAATGGCAGTTTCTTCGAACAGTTTGTCTGTTTCTGGGATGTTTAACTCCCCACAGAGTCGATGAATGGCAGTTTTCCTCTTAGGAAAACAGTTCGTTGATTCCCCAGGCACCAGTCGACGAATGGCAGTTTCCACCCCGAAAACAGTTCGTCCGCCTTCAAACAAAGTCATTAGCCCCTCAAAAGATCATGAGGCCATATGACATTCTTTCAAAGACGTCAAGTCAAAAGGGAAGATGTTGAAGTTTCTTTGCAGCCGTCAAATGGCATCTTACCTCCAAGCGCTGGTAAGAAGTTTGACGAGGAAACAAACCTTTGAAGTTTCTTTACAGCCGTCAAATGGCATCTTACCTCCAAGCGCTGGTAAGAAGTTTGACGAGGAAACAAACCTTTGAAGTTTCTTTACTACCATCAAATGGCGTCTCGTCTCCAAGTGCTGATGAGAAGTTTGATGAGGAAACAAACCTTTGGAGCTTTTCTCTTTATCTGAGATATTGTCCAAACGCAACTGAGACCAGTTTCGAGATTTGGACATCCGGAACGAGAGGAGGTTGTTTACCTTTTTCTAAGTATCAACACTTAGTTAAAGAAGATGGATCGTGCATCCTACATTGCCATCCATTCTCCAGAATCCACATCAAGTATTTCTACAGGAGTTTGTCTCCTCATCCCCCGCCAAGTGCGACAACGGGATCAAATCATGCAAAGATTTTATCATCTCAGGAGCGCCCAAAATTCGGGCATTCTTTGATATTTAAGTCTCTTTTACGCAGGAGAGATCGAGATCTCAATCTCTCTCCCTCCAGATAAAAGAAACTTAAATAGGGGCATCTGTCATACCCTAATTTTTGACCCCCCTGAGATGACATATCTTCAGGATTTTCATCAAGTCAAAGCAAGTACCCAGAGCAGCCTGACATTCAATCGAGGGTGTTCGAAGACAAGAAAACTCAGGCAAAGGATCAATCAATAGAGGGATTAGTCTCTAATACAATCATAAGACTCAAAAGCCTCATTATTACACCTATGATTGATTAAGACACCCAGTCATCTAAGCACAGGATTACTCAGATCAACAGACTAGGGTTTGGAGCCTATCAAGGACTAAAATCAGGGATCACCTTTGGGAAACCCTAAAAAGCCCCAAGAGATCATTCAAAGACATCAATCATCTTCCAATATCTCATATTACAAGATCTACTAGATATCACACTTCAATTCAAAGTCTACGGTCATTATTTTCACATGGTCGACAAATTAGGGTTTTTGACCTAATTCACCAAGATAGTTGACTTTTAATTAGGGCATGAATCCAAAACTCAAGACATGATTCAAGAGTCTCTACTACCTCAATATAATCCATTTACATCATTCATTTGAGGATACGATCTTGTTTCTACACAAAAGTCCAAAAATTCACTTTGTCAGGCAAAAGTCAACTGTATGGGATCACCTTTGAGTTTTAAGGTTTTTGGTCAAAAAATGACTTTCAAAGATCAATATCATCAATATATGGATATTAAAGTCATTTGACCAAAGAAATTCAAAGAAATTCATCAAGGAGCAAAAAGTCGGGAATTAGGGTTTTTGAAGGCATGGTGAGAACTCAAAATTTCACCTACACAACTCAAAAAACTTCCAACATGAAAGTTGTAGATCTTGCAAAATAAAACAACATCTTACAAAGGAACTTTTTTCAAAAGATCAATCATTTATGAAGTTTTGGAAATTTTGAAGTTTAGGTCATAAACACTTAGAAATTTTTCTAAGTGTTTTAACCTAGTTTTCATCCAACTTTGGGCTCATTTTTCACAAATTTCCCAAATGATTCTGAAGAAGACATAAACTAATGATTTAAAGTAGATGTTTAGGGCTTTCCAAATTGTGTTCAACCTTCTCCAAATTCAATTTGAGCTAAGAGTTATGCTTGTTCAAAGTTGGCCTCATGAAGTAAAATTATAGGTCATGGACACTTTTGGACTTTGCAAATTTTGTGCAAATAACCTCTCTTATGGATGCTACACGACCCATAACACATCTGAAACCATGCCATGCATTCATTTTCACCATGCCATAAGAATTGAAGAAGATTCTAAAAACAAGAACATGTGATTATGTAATGATTACATTTGTGAATTTATGGCAAATTGATGAATCACCCAAGGAATCTTCTCATCAACCAATTAGAGCTCACTTTGCATCTGAAATGTCCCCTAAGATCAGATAGAATCAATGGATAGGGGAAGCTAGCCCGAAAATGCATCATTGCATTTTGGAGATTCTTTGAATTTCTTCATGGCTAAGAAACCAAACTCACTACACTAAGCAAGCTCACCACAGCCAATTGATCTGCATCCATTTGCCTATAAATACAGAGGCATTCCTCATTCGAAAACACACCAAAGCAACCATATTCCTTGCTTTCTCTTTCTCTTCTCATGTTCATTGTTTTTCAAAGTTCTTTGGCAAGAAGAATCGATTTCTTCAAACTAGAGCTCATCTTTGGGAAGTGAACATTCTAACATCTCAAGGGAGGTCATTTGAGGTGATCCAAGCACCTGGATCACTTCTGTAAGTGGAGGAACACCATTGTTGCTCTCACTTTGGAGCATTTGCAGTTGGAGGTCCATGGAGTAATTCAGGAGGTTCCGAGCCAAGCCAATCATCCAGACACACTCCTCAGGTCATAGTGAAGCTAACCAGATGGCTGCAGCTCATCTGTAACTCAAGAATCAACACCCTCCATGTTCACTTGAAGCTGAAATCGAGGGAGGTCCATAGAACAATTCAGAAGGATTCAGGCTACAATAAGCATTCAGTTAGCATCATTGAGTCTCAGGGAAGCTATTGAGATCATTCATTCAAGCCCAGGTGCTCTCCATCATCCTCACGACCTCCATTTTCAGAGGTAAGTTTCTGAACCCCACCTCTCTAATTTAAGTACTCTTTGTGAAATAGCTCGATTCTATCTTGTTCAGCATCATCAGAGGAGTGAAAACCCTTTATCATCATTCATTTATCTTTCAGTATAGTCATTTAATTTGATTTTGAAATTTTAGGGTTCTTCACGATTTCTGGTAAATTAGTTAGATGTAGTTAATATCAATACATGTTAGTTACATATTTAGAATCGTGAGTGAATTTAGAGCAAGTTTGGTCTTTATATCGTTGCAAATGGTTGAGAATTGAGAGAGTTCAGAAATTCAAATCGTTGGAGCTTGAGGAAGAAGATGACAATGGTGGTGGCGCGCAAATTTCAAATCTCAGGGCAGAGTTTATTTTATTTTGAGTGATAGGCGTTTTATAAACGACTGAATAATTTGCCCCAATGGCCACGCATGCGCTCTTAGTCTCCTCATGCCCAAAGTCTGGGGTTCGAATCCCCCTCGCCCCAGACTTTTTGATTCTTTTATTTTTCAAAGATTTACTACTTGTTTTGAAACATAATCAAATGAGTGCATGTTACTAACACCAAGCGCGCCTTGGCCCAGTGGTATTATTTTGAGTGAGTGACCTAGAGGGCGTGGGTTCAAACCTTCCAAGGGCCAAAACTATTTTTTTTAACACCAATTTCTTTCATTTTTCTCACAAACTTCACATAATTATTTAACCTATCAAATTAATTTATTTTCACTTCATTTTTTACACACTTGTCATTTAACATATCTATTTTATGAATAATCAAAAAAATCATAAAAATGTCATTTATTTCATATATTTTTATTAGGTTTAAAATAGTATGTTTTAGGTGTTTTCTTAAATACTTTAAATACATATTTTACTTTGTTTTAACCTAATCATTTTGTAAATAAAGTCCATGATAAAACCCTATTTGCTTAGGTCTTAATTGAGTAAAAATCTTTATTTTTACTTTAATTAAGTTGACTTTTGTCAATTCTCAAAACTATTTTTCAATCTCTGATTAAATCAAATGATTAGGGTTTTCAAACAACAAAACCTTGCATCATTCCAAATCATTTTTCAAAATTGCTTTTACACCAGTACTGTAAAGTACTGGGCCTCTAATAGAGTGTAAGTCCCAAAAACCTTCTCTTCTTAGCTTGTTTTCAAAACTGTATTTTTAAAATCTTCTTTCTGTTTTCAAAACATTCTTCTGGTATTTGAAGGGCATTATTCCCGGTGAAACTCTTCAGATACCTATGTGACCTTTGTCCATCTTCACTTCTTCTGTTTTCAAAAACCCTTAACTGTTTATCATATATATATTCAACTGTTATCCACCAACTACTGTTGAGGCTCTGTATATACTTCTTCAAAGGCCTCCACTCCATCCAGGTTATGCTTTACTAGCTTTCAATTTACAGTCTTTATTTAAATTACTGTCAAATATAAACTGTGCATATATTAGTTTAGAACTACGTTTGAGTATAAACCTTAGGACAGTTAAACTATATATATATATATATATATATATATATATATATATATATATATATATATATATATATATATATATATATAGGAATATGGCCTAGGATTGAGAATGTCTTCCCGGTGAAGGCTCTTTCCTAATTAGAGATCTGTAGTTCAAACCCCCAAGATGAATTATTCCCGGTGAAACATCTTGGCAAAAACCTTAGAATCCAAATAATAGGACACATCCACCCAAAGAGGAATTATTCCCGGTGAAACCTCTTACCCATTTGCTTAGAGCCAAAATAAGTTCAAAACTACATAGCTTTCTCTTGTGCTATAACAAGGACCCTCGATTAGCCTCCTCTTGGGCTTTGTACAAGGACCCACAGGCTTCTTAAAAGCATTTCCAGCTTCCTCTTGAGCTTGTATACAAGGACCCATCAGGTTTCTTATAAACATAGGAACAGGTCTTTAGTCACCTTTTAGCCTACCCTGGTGAGTTTCTTCCAATTTAAACCAGACTTTAAACAAGCTAAGTTTGTCTCAATTTTGCATTGAGTACACCTTTTGGAATGAGAGACATGGACAGTCTCTATCACCCTTATCTTCATCAATCTTCCTTAGCAGAGTCTAGGATCTATGTTTGTTTTCTCCTCAGCATGTGTCAGCCTTCATCTTGGGCTTTAAACAAGAAGTCTCCATTAGATAATCTTTCTGCCATTCATGTCAAACAAAATCCCTGGAAAGGGTTAGCTTCCACACATTCTTTCATTTTTAATATAAATCCCTGGAAAGGGTTAGCCTCCAAAGTCAATTAATAAAAAATGTCAAAAAATAAAGATTCATTTCTCTTAGGAGATAATTTCCCCAAAAAGAGTCAAAACCCCTGGAAAGGGTCAGCCTCCAAAAACATGATAAAGTCAGTCTTTTAACAGACAATTTCTCCAGCTGAGTCAAAATCCCTGGAAAGGGTTAGCTTCCAAAGAAAAACAGTCTTTTAATAAATAAAATCTCCTCAGTAGAGTCAAAACCAACAAAAATAGTTAGCCTCAACCTTGGGCTTCATACAAGGCACCCAAACAATAAAACTCCCCTGTCAAGAGTCAGCCTCAACCTTGGGCATTGTACAAGGCAGATAATAGAGTCTCCCCAGTGAGTTCTTCATCATTCAGTAGCCACAACCTTGGGCTTTGTACAAGGCAGATAAACCATATTTTCATGTGTCAAAGATTCCTAACACCTAGGATCTTTTCCCCATAGAGTCATCCATACTCAGTTTATTTAAGAGTCAGCCACAACCTTGGGCTTTGTACAAGGCAGAAAATAATGTTTTTTTTCCTAGCTAGAGTCAGCCACAACCTTGGGCTTTGTACAAGGCACATAAAATAGAGTCATTCATTCAATTATCCTCAGCAATCAGCCACAACCTTGGGCTTTGTACAAGGCACACAAATAGAGTCTCCCTAAGTAGAGTCAGCCTCAATTCTGGGCTTTGTACAGAACACTAAAATACCCTGTAATTAATCCTCAATGAAGTCATCTCCCAGAGTCAATAATAATTAAATAATCAATCAAAAAGCCTCAAGCTTGGGCCTCATACAAGCCAGCTAAAGTCAAATCTTTTATACAGTAGATAGACATAGCTTATCTCTATAGAGAGATATTTTTACTACTCTACCACATTCAAACAAACAAACATTTCAATTTCAATTTCAATCAAAGTCTCCCATTTAGGACTCTGAAAGACATGCTCTGGCACATCCCCAGACTTGTACACTTTCCCTAATTTGGACGAGCATCTTTCTTTCATTTAAGAGGCATCTGACTGGCATACTTGCACACACAAGTAAGGTCCCCCTCTTGAATGAAATGAATTCAGTTATTCTGTCACTCTTTTAAATGTTTGTGGTAGAATAGTACAAATACCTCTCTGTAAAGATGACTTCATGTCTCTTTACTGTAGACAGAGATTTAATTCCAAGCTTCAACCTTGAGCTTCAAGCAAGGCACCAAAAACAAGTAATTTCCCTAGTTAGTTCCCCGAACTACATTAAGCTCTGACTTCCACTAGGGATATGTAGGCATGAGGTTCACAAGGAATCTCAGCGAGCTAATAAAATACTAAAAATAGTCAGTCAGTCAGTCTGTCTGTCTTTTCAAATCAATTCAATTCACTCTCCTAACACAAAGGAGAAACTTTCCCAATCATTAGCAGCAAACACAATCACAATGACACAGAGAAGGTTCCTGTAGAGTACTACAGATATGTAGGGTGTTTAAACACTTCCCTATGTATAACCGACCCCCCGGACTCCAGAATTTCTAGTCTAGGTGAAATCCCCACACTTAGCAAACTCCTAGGGTTTAGTTGAGATCTTTTTTTCCCTTTCCTACTCGTAGGACCAATAAGAAAGTTCGTGTGATATCGTAGGAAGAACTGAAACAAAATTCATCCCGCCACGGGCGCATTCTCCTTCCAAATTTCGCGTGAAGGGTTTAGCGTGCCGTCCTCCCAAGTGAAACGGGGAGGTAAAAGAAAACGACACCACAAGCATGCGCCCAAAAGATTGAATGACGACGACTTATCGGAGTTCTGCAACACCCCTCTGTACTCGATATCCGACGGAGAGGAGATCGGAGAAGATGTTGCAGAAATCGAGGCAGATTCAAATTTAGAAAAAGGTAACAGCGTAGAAAAGGAGTAGTTGACAACTGAGACAGTCAGAGGCAACAGAAAAGGAATTTGTTACTGTCCATGTGTTTAGAAACTAATACCCATTATACCATACTTTTCAAACTTTTTCCCAATATGCCATGTTTTCAAAAAAAAAAAACCTGTTTTATAGAGCATCCGCCGTTTGAATGGGCGGAGCCTCTCTTTTCTTATGAACATCTGCCCTTTGAATGGGCGGAGCAGTGTTTTCGTTATTTTATTTTTTTTGAAAATTTTAATTAAATTAAAAACAAATTTAAATAATATAATAAATATTATAATTAATAATAAACCAATAATATATATTAAAAATATTATAATAAAATATAATATTAATTTCACAACATGTTTATAAAATTTTTGATTATTTAATTAAATTATTTTATTATATATTAATCATATTATTATTAATTATAAATTTTAAATACTGGTATATCATCATATCTAATTGCCAAAGCGCGTTTGTCCCGGGAATACAAATGATGGATGGAGTGTTAGTAGCTAACGAGTTAGTTGATTTTGCTAGTAAGGAGGGAAAGGAGTGCCTTCTTTTCAAAGTTGATTTTGAAAAGGCATACGACAAAGTGAGTTGGAACTTTCTTAGGTACATGTTGAAGAGATTGGGGTTCGGAAACTTGTGGATGAGGTGAATGGAGGCGCTTATTTTCTCTAGCAAAATGTCGGTGATTGTCAATGGTAGCCCATCGGAGGAATTCATGGTGGAAAGGGGGCTATGCCAAGGAGATCCCATTTCTCCCTTTCTTTTTGTCATAATTGCGGAAGGTTTAAAAGCTTTGGTTGGTAGAGCGGTAGCTAATGAGGATTTTGTGGGTTTTAATGTCAATGAAAAATGCTTTCTAGATATCCTCCAATTTGCCGATGACACACTTTTAATTGGTGATGAGAGTTGGAATCACCTTTGGGCTATCAAAGCGGTGTTGCGGAGTTTTGAATTAGTTTCGGGCCTAAGGATTAATTATCATAAGAGCAAGTTGGTAGGGATCAATATTAATTCGCACTTTTTGGGAGTAGCTACTAACTTTCTAAATTGTAGACAGGAGGACAAGGAGTTCAAATTTCTCGGTATTCTTATTGGTTCAAATCCGAGGAGAATTTCTTCTTGGAAACATCTTATAGATAATATCAAGAGGAGATTGAATTCTTGGAAAGGTCGGTGGCTTAGTTTCGGAGGGAGGATCACGCTTATAAAATCTATCTTAAGTAGCTTGGCCATATTCACTCTTTCTTTCTACAAAGCTCCAAACAAGGTGATAGCGGAGATTAATAAATTGCAAAGTAAGTTTTAAAGGGGGGGTTGGAAGAACGAAGGAAGTTGCATTGGGTTAGGTGGAACGACTTGTGCCTACCGGTGGAAAAAGGAGGCCTTGGTTTTAGAAGATTGGATCAATTTAATAAGGCGCTTCTCTTGAAGTGGCATTGGAGGACTTGTGCCTATGGTATAGCATGCTAAAAGCTCGTTACGAGGATGTGAATATTAGTTTGTGTTGTGAAGGTTCGAGAATTAAGAAGGATAGGAAGAAGTCGGTGTGGTGGGCGGATTTAATCTCTTTGGGGAAGGATCTTCCGGAAAAAAATTTCACTAACAACTTTCTTTTTCAGGTTGGAGACGGGCACACAACTTCTTTTTGGCATTCCCATTGGTTGGAAGGAGGCCCTTTAAATGACCGTTTTGCGAATCTTTTTAATTGTTCTATGTTGCAAGATGTATCTATTGGAGCCATGGGAGGGTGGGTGGAGGGGGAGTGGTTTTGGGGAGTTTTTGGAATCCCCGCAACGCATGCCGACGATACTGCTGCTGGTCCGAATGATGGCATGGTTTCAACTGCTGTTTCCGGGCTGAACATGGCCGCTGTTTCGGCCCCTGTTGCTGCGGTGGGAGCTGCTGCCCACGACCAAACTTTGCACAGCTTTTATGCGGTTCTGTCCGGGGCTGAACTGTCGGAATCGAAGCCGGATGCGGCTGTTTGGAAGTTGGAAACGGATGGTACATTTAAAGTTGCTTCTTGCTATCATTACCTCTGTTACTTTTTGGTACCTTTCGGTCCGGTTAATAGATTTGATGAGGCGTTCAATGAAATTTGGAAGGTGGAAGTCCCTTTGAAAGTGAAGTCTTTTGGATGGAGGTGTTTTATCAACAAAATCTCAACTAAGGATTCTCTTTGGAAAAAAGGTATCCTTTCTAATACCTCGAATCTTAAGTGTGTCTTTTGCGATAATTGCAACGAATCTCTTCTTCACTCTTTCTTATCTTGCCGGAATGCCGGAATTGTTTGGAGGGAAATGGCCGAATGGATTGGATTACCCTTTAAAATCGGTATAGATTTTAAAGAAAATTATTTATTATGGAGTTCCTTTAGCCGGTCGAAGAAAGTCAAAAACGGAAAAGTTGGTACCGTTTGGCTTGCTATTTTATGGAGCCTTTGGTTGCGTAGGAATGACATGGTTTTCAACAACGGATCATGGAATTCGCGGGATGTTGTTTGGAGTTGCAAAGCGCTCGTTTGGAGGTGGTCGTACATCGGGAAAATTACACATTCCAATTATAACTTCTTTGAGTTTAGCAATAACCCGTTGTTTTACTTAAGCTAGGTTTCAACCGGTCTGTAATTTTCTTTTCTCGTTTTGTTGGGTGTAATTTCGACTCTTTGATGCATTAATATATTTCTTGATTTCAGAAAAAAAAATCAGTACCGCTACTGCAATGGGCGGAGTTTTTAAATATTTTACTATTTAATTTCAGATCCGCCACTGTAATGGGCGGAGCTTTGAAATATTTTATTTTTTAATTTCAGATCCGCCACTGCAATGGGCGGAGCTTTTGATTATTTTATTATTTAATTTCAGATCCGCCACTACAATGGGCGGAGCTTTTGCTTATTTTATTATTTTATATTTCAACCTTGTCCTTATAAATAGCACTGCCTTCATGAGCTGGTACTCACAACACTCACCACTGCAACAATGTTACCAACATTTCCCATGATGAAAAGAGATGCACATGTTATATTTTCGGCAGTAAAGCCTCCGATGAAGATCACACTTTGGAACACACAGACCTTTGAGCATCTTCAGAGGCACTTGCTCCGCTGGTTAGATGAGCACATCGTTGAGGGTGAAAAGATTAGGAAAATTGAAAGGTCAGTTAAAGTGTCTGGCCCAAATGGAGTAACTCGCTCTTGGAGACCCGTGGTAAATGATGCTTGTGTCCTCATGATGATGTTAGGACCAGATGATATTGTGTTGACGGTGGTAATCTCCTAGATATGTTGATGTGTTTGGTAATTATGTTGGTTTAGATCAACTAATGTTGTTGAATTTGAATGTTGATGTTGAGTGTTTTTATCTATTTTAATATATGTCATATGTGTTGTCGTAATTGTAATGTTATTTATGTTAAATGCGAAAGATCTGTGTTGTCGTAATTTTAATGTTATTTATGTTAATTACGAAAGATCTTTGTTGTCGTAATTGTAATGTTATTTATGTTAAATGCGAAAGACGACACTGTATTAATAATGGTGCATAAAATTTAACAACAAAATAAAACATTATACATTACTGGTTCCAACATTTGGACAATTCGTTTGGTTGTGACCAGGAAGACGACACAACGCACATTTTCTCTCTAACTTATCATACTTGTCCATTTCCGTTCTAATACGTGAGCTCACCGGACGACCTTTCTTGTTCCTCCGCATCAATGGGTTGTGACAAATTTGATCTCCTTCAAAGGAGGGCCAATACTCATCTAATGGTAGTACTGGAAAACTTGTGCTGTAAACACCGAATAAGTTTGAGCGTACCCTGATAATGTTGGTTGGTTCAAAGCGTACCCTGATAATTACAAAAAAATGGGTTACTAACATATACATATAATTTACCAAATATAATAATAGGAAATATATACTTACCCATATTGATAACTTTTTTCGGAGGGTACGGTCTTTGATCTCCCTCATGAAATTTTGTGCGATATGTCTGATACAATAGACATGTACAGATGGAGGCTCATGCCAACCATTCTCTGGATTATTGTAAGCACTTTCAATTGATGCATGCTTGTCTGAAATCCACAAGAGCAAAAGCAACTGGAAAGATATTACTATTTCCATCTTGAGCTACCACCATTAGTAGGGTACCTTTGTACTTACCATATAACCAGGTACCATCAACCTGAAGTATAGGTTTTCAATATGCAAACCCTTTAATGCTTAGTTGGAATGCCCAGAAAAGTCGATGGAAAATTTGTTTTCCATTGACAATAGTTCCGTCATCTGTATATACGGGAAGTGTTTGTATTTCTACCACTGTACCAGGAACAAATTTCTTGAGAGCTAACAAGTAGTGTGGCAGCTCATTGTATGAATTCTCCCAGTTACCGTATACCTGTTCGATAGCCTTATTCGTTGCAATCCATGTTTTCTTGTACGACGGACTAAATTTGAATTCAGACACAATCTCACTAATACATACGCTCACCTTAGTTGAAGGGTCCTTATCAACAAGGGGCATTAAATGTTGACACATTATCTGAGAGCTAAGTTGCCTATGATCCTGATTGAACATAGTTGTTGAACAACTATGTAGTGGGTTCATAATGCCTATCTCCCATAGGCCGCTCCTCTTTCGAAAGGACGCCAAAAGTCGAAACTTGCATGTAGCGTTTCTACAACATATTTCATATATTTTTTTGTCAGAAAAATTCACCTTGAAATCAATACATTGTTTCATATGATATTTTGAGATGGCACGAACACATTCGGCTTTTGTTTTAAACTGGTTACCCACAGCTATGTCACCCTCCATCAGAAGACGGGGATCCCGTTACCATGCAAACGAAGGTTGGTCTTCAGTTAGTTGCAATGTTGTAAGGTGGGGCGGTGGACAATACACATTTTCAACTGGAATTTATTGCTCCTTTTCATTGATTGCACCTGTTTCGAACAAAGTGGTAAATAAATCATCAACTTGTGCTTCAGTTTCTTCATCATCGTCATCTTCAACATTTTCATTAGGAATTATTGCTGCATTTTCTTGTTCAACTCTCTGAAATTTTATGTAGAGATCAATGTAATCAAAGACAGTAATTTCATGGTTCGTAAAAATTGTTTCGACATCATCATCGTCTCGGACCTTCAGAGGAACAAATTTCACATTATCATTACCGAAGAAAATTACATTTCGATAAATAATTTGTGAAATCGAACCAGCTTGCAACTTTGATTCCAACCTACTCCACAGGTAATCAAAATTAGGATTTCTGCTTATCTTCAAACGACAAATTTTTGTGTTTGCAAAAATAATCCCAACAGCATCAGATGACTGGATTTCTCCTTTGTAATGAGCATTCACAATATATTGTATAAGCATAATTTTTTGTGAAAAATTTAGATGCAAGAGTGTGGACAATATAGAAGCAAGAGTGTGGATAATATACATGCAATAGTGTGAGAAATATTGGGTGAACTATTTTTAATACAACACTTTAATTCTCGTTGGCTGAATAAATGCACTCCATACAGCTCCGCCCAATGGATAAGCGGATGTCGGGAAAAAGACACAGCTCCGCCCAATGAATCTGCAGAAGTTAACAAAATTAAATGGGGTCCGCCCATTCTAGATGCGGAAAGCATTAAATGGTCAGACAAAATTACACTGATCCGCCCATTCCAGCTGCGGAAGTCAGAGAAAAATAAATGTGTCCGCCCATTTGATCTACGGACCTTAATGAAGTCAACGAAATTTTTAATTTTCTGTCACGAATTAAATTACATTCAATTAATATTTACTATCTAACACCAACTACTTTTAATTTTTACTCTATATTTCTCAATTCAAATTCCTTTCTCATACAAATACCATTCTCAATACAATTTCACTCCCACTTTATTTCTTCTCATACATTTTTCAAATATTTCTATCCTACAATTTCTTACCCTCATAACAAAAAAATGTCTTTGTTAACACTCGGAGAAGAACATCGAGGCACACCGAACAACATTATGGCATATGTAAGTATCTTTATAATTTTTTTCTTCGCTTGTTATAATTTTTAGTTTAATGAATTATTTGTTGTTATTATTGTATTTCAGGATATAAACAAATTTCGTCCTCGGTCACATAGTTTTGTTGAAGTCGACAATATGATCCGCCCGTATTTGCAACAAGCGGGATTTGGCCATGTCATAAACATTACCTCTTATGGCGTAGATAGAAAATTCCTCCTAGCCTTATGCGAAATATGGCGACCAGAAACCCACACTTTCCATCTACCAACCGGTGAATGCACCATTACGCTTGAAGATGTTCATATGTTGATGGGTTTACGTATCAATGGTTTCACAGTAGCTGGATCTACAGCCGTGTCTTATTCTATCGTTGAAGAACTACTGGGTGAACCATTAACAAACACAAGTAGAAAGGGCCAATTCGTTAAAATGATTTGGCTCAAAGATAAATATGAAAACCAAATGACATTAACCGTTGCTTCCACCGTCGAAGAAATTTTACAAAAAGCTAGAGTTTATATTTTGTTGCTTTTTGGTGGTCTATTATTTCCTGATACTAATGGTAACACTATACATCTGCAGTATTTACCATTATTATCTGATTTTAATAAAACAGGTCAGTATAGCTGGGGATCTGCAACTCTAGCACATCTGTAAAGACACTTGTGTAGATGCGCCAAAAAAGAAGTGCATAATTTTGCAGGTTGTGGAGTCTTACTTCAAGCCTGGGGGTGGTCGAGAATGCCGAGACTGGCACCAGTGAATCGTAACCCATACACTTTTCCATATGCAACTAAGTACGTTTTAAATATTTTTACAATTATATCTTTATTTTCTTAGGTACTAATTATTTCTTTTTTTAGGTGGTCTGCACATGGGATGAATTATGAAAAAACACCCCATCATTGTGCTCCTGGATATCAAACGTTCATCGATCATTTGGAGCCGATTGATGTAATATATTTAACACTTATAATAATTAATACTATTTCATATAACTATTTTTTAACTAAACAATTGTATGTAACAGTTTACATGGAGGCCCTATCTCGAACTCGAAGATCTGGAACCAACTGATGGTGATGTGTGGAGTTCAAAAACTTTTATCATAAGCTTCACTTATGTTGAAATGCATCATTCAGATTTGGTTAAGCTCCAGTTTGGCATTAAACAGAGCATACAGGGTCCTCCAACTTGCATGGAAGAGTATCATAAAAGTCAATTATCCGATCAATGGTCAAATGATGATTGGAAAGACCATTACAAGAATGAGCATCGTCAATGGCATACTCGCCATAAAACTGTCTTGCAGGGGGAAATCATGCCTCAAGAATGTAAACCGAGCCCAGACTACATGTCATGGTATGCCACTGTGTCAAATTTGTATTTATCGCCGAATAGATACTTGTTTGACCCTCGTAGCCAACCCTTCACCTCAAACTTCCAACAATCCAGACCACCTATCCCTAACATGCAACAACATTTTCATAACACCCAACAAAATTTCATTCCAACACAACCACCTTTTACCCCAAGCCTACATTATCATCACCAAAACCCATATACTTCATACACCCAACCACAAACACCATTCTCACAACCTACCCCTTTCCCAACCTACCAACACCACTACCAAACACCCCAATACACCCAAATGCAACATACCACTACCCAACATAACCCATCTACATCTTATAACCAACCACAATACCACAACTATCAAACCCCCCAACAACAAATGCCTTTTTCTCAATCACAACAATTTACCCCAAATCCTTCACAAGAAAACTATGTCAACATGCAAACCTCAATGCATAACACCACTCAACATGATTGGAATAACGAGGGGACCAGATTGAGTTATGGCAGTGCGACG
The DNA here is from genome assembly GCF_029867415.1 of Vicia villosa. Classification (NCBI taxonomy): domain Eukaryota; kingdom Viridiplantae; phylum Streptophyta; class Magnoliopsida; order Fabales; family Fabaceae; genus Vicia; species Vicia villosa. Next base: position 249,545 of record NW_026706152.1, on the reverse strand, counting down.
GCGGCTGATTTGATCAATGAAGAAATGGTCGAAGAATTATATGATCGCGGATATGAGACAGGTTCTTCTACTCAACCAGCAAATGATGAAGAGCCTCGTAGAAGAAGTACGAGAGATGGACATCCTCCTAATTGTGGAACCAACCAACGGTTATGCCGACCGGGTCGAGGTGGCAATTAAATACCGTTTACTTTACTTTATTGTAATTTTATTTTTTTAATTGCATTGTAATTTAATTTATCAATTAAAAGTATTTTATTTATATAAATATTATTTAATATATTTTAATTCAATTTATTTTAAAATTAAAAAAATTAATTGCATTATTTTTTATATTTAAAACAAAAAATATATAACATATATTAATTCAAAAATTAGAATTAGAAAAAAAATATGTTTTAAGGCTTCCGCCATAGCAATGGGCGGAGCCTCTTAAAATTTATACACTTCCGCCCTTCCCATTGGCGGATCCAAAAAAGTTGACGCACATCCGCCCATCCAATTGGCGGAGGCTCTATACCAATAACGAAATTTTTCCAAAAGTGTGGTATATTGCGTATAAAGTTGCAAAAAGGTGGTACATGCATAAAAAATTCACAGAAAAGCAGCTTTTGAGGGTGCAGCAGAGATGTATAAGGTTGTTTCACCAGTTAATAACCTATGTGAGTCTTTCACCAAAAAGAGCCCTTCGGTCTCTTCTAGTATAGCCAAAAAGAATATAGTGTCTTCAGCTGAAGAGTCGACGGTGCGTACAAACGTCTTGTGCACGTGTCCCGAGAGGAGTTTCGTGGGGAACTCATATGAGGAAGCGTGTGAAGGAAAAGATGACTTTTTTGAGGAAGGGACAAATCAATATGCAAACGAATCGGGGTCTCATATTGGGCCTTTACTTTCTAAAGAGGCTCATACAAGTAACAACCCATTATCCTTTGATGGGGCATGTAGATTAATAAAAGGAAAAAATAAAAATAGGCCCAGGAGATCCAAAGTTAAAGACGTTATTAACTTAGGGGATAAAGTGGAGATTTTCCAATCCTATTAAGCAATTATCTGCCCAAGACAAAGAAACTCTCAAACGATTTCTGAACCTAGAGGAATGGCAAGCACGATGGAGGAAGAAGACACCATATCAAATTCTACCTTTTCCAATCATAATTCTTTGACTGACTCCGAAGTCATTAGATGTAACAGAAGATTATTGAAAAACAGCAACTCTGATGTGGGAAAGCGAATTTGGGAATCAATCAACAATCTCTGTGTGATTAGCAGAGAAGAAGGTAATAGATGTATCAGTATGGTGGAGGATATGGAAGACAGGGACAAAAAAGTTATGGAGACATTGATGGCGGAGTAAAACAGGTTACCATGAATATCCTATCTTATAACATCAGAGGGGGAGGAAGCATAACAAAAAGAAAGAGGATAAGCTTCTTGCTCAAATCGGGTAAGATTGTTCTTTGCTTTATTCAGGAAACTAAAATGTCTTATTTTGATTATAATATAGCCTGGTCTTTTTGGGGGAGTAAAGAGGTTGAGTGGACGGCGTTTAATTGCGTAGGTGCGTCGGGAGGGATGTCAATTCTGTGGGGGAAGGATTATCTGGTTCTTAACTACACTTTCAGAGGAGTAGGATATTTTGGCATTAATGTTCAATAGAGAGGAGTAGTGTATAATTTTATCAATGTCTACGCAGCTTGTAGTGTCGTCGAAAGAAGAGCTTTGTGGAGTAGTCTGCTACCTAAGAAACAAAATGCAGGTTTAGAAGAGTGGTGCGTTGGAGGAGATTTCAACATAGTCAGCCATAATAAAGAAAGAATGGGAGTAGGGGAAGCTAACAGCAGCAAAGGAATGTTTGAGTTCAGAAGATTTATTATAGAAATGGATTTGGTAGATGTTCCTTGCACAGGGGGGAGTTACACTTGGTTCAGAGGAAATGGAAAGGCTATGAGCAGGTTGGATAGGTTCTTGTTATCCAATAATTTGATCGAAGATTGGAATGTTACTGATCAAAGGGTAGGTAAGAGAGACATTTCTGACCAATGTCCTATTTGGCTTAATTCGGGTATGAGGAATTAGGGTCCAAAACCCTTTAGATTCAATAACGCTTGGTTTAAGAACGAGTTGTTCAAGCCGTTTATCAAGGAGGAGTGGTCAAAGATGATAGTGGAAGGGAGGGGTGATTCATTTTATATGAGAAGCTCAAGTTGCTAAAGCAAAGGATTAGAGATTGGAATCGCGACGTGTTTGGGTGGATTGACCTTAAGGTGAGCCAAAATGTGGACAATCTTAATGAACTGGATAGCATGTTGGTCGATCATTTTGGAGGCAATGTTAAGGCTTTGGTTAGTAATAGAAGCAAAGTAACAAAAGAGATATGGAACACTTTAAACCTGAAAGAAAGCATGCTACGATTGAAGTCAAGGCAGTTGTGGTTTGAAGAGGGCAAAAGGAATTCTCGTTTGTTTAACAATTCTTTGAAAGAAAGAAATAGAAGAAATGCTATTCTTATGGTTGAAGGAGAAAATGGTACTGAGGAAGGAGTAGAAGAGATAAAAGGTTTTATCAAATCTCACTTTGAGGACTTGTTCAAAGAAGGCAATGAGAACCGACCCGTTCCTGATGGCATCGACTTTAAGAAGCTCAACATGGAAGAGAGTAAATGGATGATAAGGCCGTTTACGGAGGAAGAGGTAAAGGAGGCAATTTGGTCTTGTGATGGTAGTAAAAGCGCTGGCCCAGATGGTTATTCACTCCAGTTCTTTAAGCAAAATTGAGAGATCATCTAGGTTGAAATCTTCAAATTCATGACAGACTTTCACATATCAGCAAAGCTTACCAAAGCTGTTACGTCTTCTTTCATCACTCTAATCCCAAAGATTAATAACCCTCAATCTTTAAAGGACTACAGGCCCATTTGTTTGGTGGGGAGCCTTCACAAGATTTTAACCAAACTTCTTGCTGCAAGGTTAAAAAGTGTGATGAGAAATTTGATACCGGAAAACCAAACAACTTTCATATCGGGAAGACACATAACAGACGGGATTCTAGTTATTAATGAAGTGCTGGACCAGGCTAAAAGAAAAAATCGGAGTTGTATTGCGCTGAAAGTAGATTTTGAAAAAGCCTACGATACGGTTAACTGGAATTTATTGAGATTCTTGTTTAATAAGATGGGTTTTGATGAAAAATGGATCCAATGGATGGAAGGGTGTGTTTTTTCCAGCCATATGTCAATTATTGTAAACGGAAGTACAACAAAGGATTTCAAGGTCGAACGAGGTCTTCGACAAGGAAATCCTTTATCACCTTTCTTATTTGTGATGGTTACAAAGGTTTTGACCGGCCATATGAAGAAGGCCGTGGAAAGAGGTGAGTTTAGAGGTTTTAAGATAAATGAGGAGGAAGAAGCTAACATATTACAGTTCGCGGACGACACAATCATTTTGGCGGATGGAGGAAGCGGAAATTTGTGGTGTATGAAGGTTATCCTAAGGGTTTTGAAATGATGTCGGGTCTAAAGGTCAACTTTCACAAAAGCAAGATTTACGGAATCCATACGCAAGAGTGGCTGTTGAATGCAACATCCATTTTCCTATCCTGCAGCAAGGATATTTTACCTTTCAAATTCCTTGGCGTGCTAGTGGGAGATAACCCGAGGAAATTATCCATGTGGAAAGGAGTCATCAATCAATTCAAGAAAAGACTTGCAGTGTGGAAGGGAAGACATTTATCAATGGCTGGTAGGGTAACGTTAATTGATTCGATGCTGAATCCTTTACCCATTTACTCTTTCTCCTTCTACAAAGCACTTGCCAAAGTTATGCAAGAAATTCGAAGCATACAAAGTTCTTTCTATGGAGCGGAAGCGAGAACAAAAGAAAGGTGCATTGGGTGTCATGGAAATCTGTTTGTGACAAAAGAGATAAGGGAGGTCTTGACATGAAGGATGTTGAAGCCCAAAACTTAGCCCTATTGAACAAGTGGAAATGGCGAATATTAAACGAAAAAGATGCTGCCTGGCAAAACATTCTCAGGAGTAGATACGGTAATCCTAATGTGAAGGTGTTAATAGGCGAGGAAAGCGCGCTATCTCAGAGGGGCTCGATATGGTGGAGGGATCTTTTAACGACCGAAAAATCCATTTGCAGCCATAATTTTAGTTTTGCAGGTGTTGTTTATTGCAGTGTCAACAATGGAAAAGGAACACCATTTTGGTTGTCAAAGTGGTTGGGAAACCAAACTCTAGCGGAAGCATTCCTTGAAATTTTCGATTAGGAAATCAATGAGCACAACACAGTCTCGGAGGCAGGAGAGTGGAGAAACGGGAATTGGACTTGGAACTTGGCAGCTTTAGTAGAAAACAGGGACAACATTGACACTCTTTTGTGGGAAGATTTCATGTTCGATGTGCATCAGCATCACATGAAGGAACACGAAGCAGATTCTTACGCTTGGGAAATAGAAGAGGACATTATGTTTAAGGTTAAATCCTGTTATTACTTAATCCGTGATAAATTTGATTCCAGTAGTCTGTCCCTCGACGTAGCTAAAGCTATAAATCGCTTGTGGGATACAAAAGCTCCGTCAAACTTGTCTTTGTTCGGATGGAGATTTTTATTGGATAGGCTGCCCATAAAAGAGCAGCTGAGTTTTCGTGGTATTCTCACGAACGCTACAGACTTACGTCGCGCCTTTTGTTCCTCGGATCTGGAATCTAAAAACCATCTCTTTGAGGAATGTTCGGTTTCTGTAGCAATTTGGAAGGCTGTTATGCTGTGGATAGGAAACCAGGCGGATTTGTCGCTGGAAGAATTCATGACTTTTTTCCATCACAGTGACAAAGTTAGGAGCAAGTAGAGAATGATTTACGCTGCAATATGGTTAGAAACAGTATGGTGTCTCTGGCTTTTACGCAACGATGTTATTTTCAAGGGAGCAAACGTTAGTTTCGATGATTGTATGTCTGGTATAGTTAAGGGGTCGTGGAATTGGTTATGCTCTATAGGAAAATCTGTTGTTCTTTGTAATTTCCATATGTGGCATAACCAACCTCTTCTTTGTTTTAGATTGTAAGTGGATTTTGTCTTGTAATTGGGTGGAGTATTCCTTATACTCCCTTTTAATGGATCATTTGCCTATTAAAAAAAAACAATTCTGAACAAAATTCAACAAATCCGGTAAGTTAAACTAATAAACCTTTACAACTACAGTTCAACGAATATCACCACTAGCAAATTGGTAACAGTAAATTGAACATTGAGTTTGTGACCCATTCTATAATATGAAAAATATTGAGAGGATAGCATTACATAACATGAAAAATATTGAGAGGATAGCATTACATATATAACATGAAAAATGAAGATGAAGCAAGTATAACATGAAAAATGAGATGATGCAAGTGGAATGATAAACAGTATATGATTTTGTTACCTTCAATTTTGATTTTGAGTTCCTTCTCTTCGATTCTGAACCTTTGATTGTGAGAGCAAGCTTAGATTATTCACCAATTCTAGGTTTGACGATTTAAAATCTTCACTAATTTGGGGTTTAGGATTCTTCACCATTTTTCAGTTGTTCTTCAAAGTTCCCACAGTTGAGAAGCTATTTTGGGTTGTGTTTGACGTTATTAGAAATTAAAATTTTAAAACTAAACTTTTAACGGTTCGGTTCGGAATTAGTTTAATTGCTTATAAAATCGGTTCACTAACCATTAATAATGGTTCAGTTAATTTAACTCCAGTTCGGTTCGGCGATTTTTTTAGAGTTAAATACATTTTTAGTTCCTATAAATATGCAACCTTATAATTTTGGTCCCTCTAAAAATTTTCTTCGAATAATGGTCCTCACAAACTTTTTCATCCGCAAATTTGGTCTCCGTTGTCAAGTTTCATTGACAGAAGCTGAAATGGCACAAATTGCAGGGCTTTAAACCTCCTCTAAACTAACCCAGAAAAAAAATTTTGGTCTGCACCTCTAGTTCTGTGCCAGAAACAATATCTTCCCTCCTTTAAATTCATATGGATGTATGAGAATGAACAATTCATGACCATGAAAACCTAAATTGGAAATGAAGAAGCATCTCGTGGATCTTTGAATTTCGCAACCTGGAAGGATTACTTTGAATGATAAACCAAACCTAGGTTGACAGATGCTTTTAAACAAATTCACAAAATTAGTTCTACGAAGGAGAAATTTTACAAGATAAATATATCCTTATTCAGCACTAAATTACAAAGAGCATCACACAATTTAATAATGTGGATCTCAGCACTGAGTTTTTAACCTTTTTTGTTACACTTCTCAATTATTAATCACACTAAATTTCTTTCTCCACACCTTCTATGAGACAAACTTGCCAAAAATTCGAATAATGCATATGTGCTTCTTCTAACGGTAAGAGAAAATTCCTCATTCCCAATTCCAAATAGGAGAGGCACAGTACTAACTAATATCAATAATGCTAGATCCCTATTACTACCAAAATAAGATAATTTCATGAGTGTTACCAATCCTATATCACATAAAATAACAATTTGTTCAAATTCCTCTATGCGACAGTGTTATAATGTGTGTGCCAGTGCCACTATAGTTGTTATTTGACAACATTTAGTGCTAAATAGCGCATCACAGAACAATGTTATAGTAACAACAACAACAAGTGCATGACTCATTGACATCTTGTTTAAAGGTAGTAACTGAAGATAGCAAAATGAATTAATAAACATTAATTTAGGCACAAGATATGTAAAAATTAAATCATAAAAGTTACAATGTTTGTACAATGATAAAAAATTTAGCTTCATGAAAATGATAACACTAAAACTAGAGCATTGGATAATCTACATGATATAAAATTAAACGATAAAAGCAATACATGTTAGGTCATACACAAGCATTCTGTTAAGGAATCCAAAAAAAAATGTAGCAGCCAAATTCCAAATCAATTACTAGCAGTACCTTATGAACCTCATTCTTGTTCAAATTACTGAATACTTGTAGCACCATCAAATGTAAAAGTGGAATTCTAATAGGTAAAAGTGAAATTAACTTGAATGTGAAATGAAGACAAGCCTAAAATAACTAGCGCATATATGATCTAATATCAGACAGTGAAAATTGACCCTACTGATCACGCCGATGCTTTGTATCTTGGTTGATGATGAACTTTTGTTAGTGGTAACATTTTCAAGGCCATCCTTAAGAACAATAGTCACACACTTTCTGATTTCGGAGTTTGTTATTGATTAAGTAAAGGAAACTCAATGTATGTAACTTGAGTGAAGCAAAAGTTTACGGGAAATAAAAAAGGAACTTGTCCTCCAAATACTTTGTTCAGCACTTTAACTTGATTACAAGTAATTATCTATTTAGACAATAAACAATATATGCTAGACTTATAACCACTTTCAAAGCAAGAAAGATATAGCCTGAAATGTTCTACCTAGAAACATATAGATTGTATCACTATGTCAGGTTCTCTTTTTCTTTTGAAGAGAATACTAATAATTATCTTGAATCTAAAATCTGTAGAATGATGAAATCTATGTTGTGAAAAAAATTTGAGATATAGCTACAGAATTCAAAGGTCAATTAATTACTTCAGTTCAGCAATTGATGCTTGGGATGCATGTTCACACTGCCTTTTATATCTTACATATATAATAATGAAAATCTTTTGCATATTAGAAAAATTAATATAATTTAAGTTAGAGGAATGAAAAACATCAAAAGACAACCCAAACATTAAATAGAGACAAATTTAAAAACAAAAGACATTCCTAACGAAATGAGTTTTCTTTTTTATTTCACTAAAATAATGAGTTGGAGAATGATGGCCTTGATAAAAGCATTGAGACAACAACGTCAACATTCACTTTATCACAAGACATTGTTTGCAGTTTTCAACCACACGCTTCACTCCCTTTTTCGTGACATATTCACAACACATCAATAGTAGTTTCAAAAGCCCACAACAACTCTTTGAGATCTCATAGAGTGTTTTATCATCAACACCTGTATAGGATAAGTCCAACACCTCTAACTGGTGAACTACAAAGTTCAATTTTAGTCCTCTCACTTTACAGTAAATCAACTTCAGATGTCTAAGCTTACAACAACTATTTAAAACTTGACAAATACCTTTTTCAGATAGGCTATGGCAAAAACTCAAATCCAGATGCTGCAAATTTGGGAATGAAGCAAACAATATGATGGTCCCGTCATTTATAAATGAAGACCGAAACAAATATAGAAATTTTAATTGAGGGTTGACATCAAAATTTTTCAAAATATCATAATTTTCTACACTCTTGCTCTCAATATATATGTTTTCCATGGGGGATTCATCCATATAAATGCTTTCCATTGTGATCTCACCAAGTGAATGGCAATTCTTAATGAGGGCGAACAAAGCTGATTCCGTGAGCTTGGAACATTTACTAAGGTTTATAGATACTAAATCTGGAACAAGCAAAAACAATTGGAAGACATGATGATTATTTAGAAAATCAACACCTTGAAGACCCAAATATCTTATCCCGCGACACTTAGATAATAAATCATAAATTCCATGGAAACTATAGCCGGTGCAATTTTCAAGAACAAAAGTCTTTAAAGGAAGGCCTTGTCTTGCAATAGAGTAAAGCAAATCATCAGAGATTTGTGAACAGCAAAACTTAAGAGAATTCAAACACTTCAAACTCAGTAAGGAATCAATGTAATGAGAAGTTACATACTTTGCATCATTTAACTCAAACATGGAAATAGATAAAGATCTCAATGATGATCTGTCACGGAGAGCCAAGGCAAGGCCTGCATCGAGATAATGGGAGGCGAACCAGAGGTCAAGGGAATTAAGGTTGGAGAATCTATGGAAGAAACGGGGGAGATAAAAAAGTTGTGGATAATATATTTTGAGAGAAAATATGAGACGGTTGGTGAGGGCGAGGAAGTGTTTTGAGACGAGAGATAGAGATTCAAAATTGCGTTTGTATTTGTCTTTGATTGTGCCATAGACGGGGTCAGTGGGGAATGGGAAGACATGAAACGGGTTAGCCGGCTTGATGATAGCCAACTGCTTGACCGGCTTGACCGGGTTGATGAGGAATGTGAAGACATGCTCCCAGCACTCATCGGGTAAGTAAAACTCAAAGTCAGGTTCTACAATTACAATTGAATTTGTAGAAGAAAACGATTGTTGTTGTTGATGTTGAAGAGATTTGACACAAGTTCTCTTCTTCTTTCTTATAGAAAGTCGTTTCGTCTTCGTCATAGTGAGGAGGAAGAGTGATTTGACACAAGTTGTTGATGGAATATGGATTCCGTCTCTATTTAAACAGAAAAGTTAGGTTTAATGTGAAACAAATTAAACTAGATTAAAAAAATATATATTTTAAACCATTAAAAAGCACCGCCATTCTTTTTTATAACCAACAACCTATTTTTTTAAATAATCCTTCAACTCTACTTAATAAATAAATAAAACCAACTCTCCACTTTTTCAATGTCAAAAAAATATATTTATTGATATCTAAAAAAATAACAATGAGTAAATAAATTTATTGATATCTAAAAAAATAACGATATAAAAATAACAAAACAAACATTTCTAACAAATTTGGAGGTGGTCCTTTATTGGAAAAATTAATCGAACCAATTATAACTTTTAAGAGTTTAGCAAATTTCCTTTGTTATACCTTTCCTAGGTTGTATTTGGTGATTAATTTTCTTTTGTTTCGAGCTTTGCCTCGCATTTTTGTAATCGGTTGTTAGAACTTTTGGTTCTTTTTATATAATATCTTGATTAAAAAAAAGGAGAGATTCAGTACTTTCTATAAAAAAAAATTAACAACATAAAATTAAATAAATTCAATACTTTATATAAAAAATAACACGAAAAATAAGCCAAATTAACCTACTTTCCTAAAAATAGAAAATTTAACATTTTTTATTAATATTAATTAAAGAAAGTATTGTTTCCTAATAAAAACCTAACTACAGGCTAAATAATAGCTAGTCAAAATTCTCACAACACACAACACACACGTGTGTGTGTATATATATATATATATATATATATATATATATATATATATATATATATATACTCACACACAATCAATTAAATTACAAATAAAAAAAAGACTAATTAAAATTTTAAAAAAATTATAGTTAGGATATCTTATTTTTTTTAATAGGCAATGGTACTGAATTAGAGCAAAAGGGTTGCTCCTCCCAAATACAAGGCTAAAAGAAAACCGTTAATCAAAACAACTAAGCGGAAGAACATGCCAAATATGAAAATTACAATTTGATACAAGCTTAATACTCGATTGTAACCACGTCCACGAGCGGAACACAATCGCCGACATACACTTAAGGAAACTAAAACTCCCTCTTTTGAAAATGATGTTGTTGCGGCTCATCCAAATACTCCAACACGTCGCAAGCCAAATAACACCCACTGTCCTCCTTTTGGCTAAGGTCTTCAATCTTTCAAAGAAGAAAGGAAAGAGCATGAAGTCCTCCATAGTGAAGTCGGGAATGGGTCCTATCCACGCATGCACCTTCGTCCAAACATCTAACACCACTCGACAACCACCTAACAGATGAAGTAAGGGTTCCTCCACTGTCGAACAGAACACACAGAAGAAATCATTGACGTCTAAAATACCCCTTTTGAGCAAATTATCTTTGGTGGCAGTCCTGTCATGTATAATTCTTGAACCAAAGAACAATAAGTTTGAAGGAGCATTAAGATTCCACTAAAAAGATGCAGCTTTTACGACATGTTCATTGAGAGGTGGCCCTGACAGCTTTGCATAGAACTAGGAGAAACAAGTTTTTACCGTAAACACTTCATCCTTGTCAAGTCGCCATGTGAAAGAATCCTTAACACCATTCCTTGGGACTACGTGGGAAATAAACTCGAGGAGATCCAGCCACTGCCCTGTTGCACTAATGCTGTTGCCGTCAGCCAGAAGAAGAGCAGCATCCCACTGCCAGCCTGAAACCGTGTGGTTTCCAGCCGCTGCCACCACCATTCCGTCGTCCTAGCCAACACGAATAGCTCAGGAAAATGCACCATCAAAGGCAGAGTGTCTGCCCAGCATCCGTACCAAAATGGGACATCTTGGTCGTCTCCTATATTGCACAAAACAGCACCTGAGAAATTTTGAAATAGTAGAAAATCAAAATTATCAGAAATAAGAAGGCCGCGCAACCAAATTGAGTCCGAATTCTCGATAATGGAAATGTCCCCAATTAACACCTTCCTCCTCACGTTTCCGTATCTAGACTCAAGGATTCCCCGCCAAACCACATTCTCTTCCGTAAGTATCCTCCACTTCCATTTACTTAGAAGCGCTACATTCATCACCTCCACGTTCTTTACCCCTAAGCCACCTTCTTCGATAGACTTGCACACAATCTCCCAACTTTCAAGTGCAGTTTTGAACCGGTGGATTAATCTAACAATTAATAAACAAGAGAAAAAATAACATTAAAAAAAGAGAAAGATGTTCATATATATTTTTATTTTTGTTTTTCCAATCCAGCCTTTAAAAAACAAAAATGAGAACATTTTTTTATTAAAAGAGAGAGGGTCGATGCCCCATGAAAAAATGAACTACATAGGAATTAATTAATTAAGAAGTAAATATTTCCTTGGAGTCATTTTTCAACAAAAATCTAATATGACTTTGCTTATTATTATAAAACATACAATTGAGGCCAAGGTAGTGTTTACTGCTCTTTTTGGTAACCAATCACGAGCTCAGAAAGCAATTGAGATTAACTTGAAAAATATGTAAAGTAATTTGTGCAAATAATTCATGTAAACTCATGTGTATGTGAATTAAATGCGGTTGTCGTTTGCACGATAACATCGTAGAAATAAAAATAGTGCGCACGGGGGCCTTACAGAAGGAGTTTGGATATTACGAGGGAAACATTTTTTAGAGGGAGCTAAATCGAATCTCGCTTACATTGCAGGGGTGTTGTATATTTAATCCCAAAACATTTTATTTATGTTCTAAAATACTTTTAAGAGAAACTCATTTAAATTTGAATTGTAATCAAATATTAAACTTTATAAAAAAATTCATTTAAATGTGTATATAAGTATTAGTTCAATTGTGTGGCTTAAATGATCAAATTTGTTAAAGTTTATAATTCCAAATTATGCGATTGAATTTTGATTAAAATGATATTTTTGTGTTCAATGAGACTTATTATGATAAGACATATAAAGATAATCCAAACAGGCATTGTTACTTATATAACCCACTGAATTGTGTGTCTAATATAACTATTAAATATGAAGAAGTAAAATTCAATATCAATAACAAACATTTTAAGATCCTTATCACGTAGGATAAGGAATTGGAGATTCACACAAATGAAGAACATTGTGAGGAAGTTTATCCACAGATTATTGAAATACATATCAAAAGTTCTTCAAGGATTATGGAAACACAACCTGAACTTAAGATAAGAAAGAGAGTCTGAAAGGCTAAGGATCTAGGATCGAACAAAATTGATTCCATAATTATTTCTTTTATCTAGTAGAAGAAAATAGTGAGAGTTTTGTTCATATGATTCCTATTATTCTTCAAGTGGAAGATGATCATCATAGGATTTATGAGAAAGAAGTGACTTCGGGTTACTTCTATTGGAATAATACTATCCAAGAGAAAATGTATTCAATAATGTCAAACCATCCTAGAAAACTTGTCAATCTACCTAAAGGATGAAATCCTTGGATGCAAGGGAGTGTTTAGAAAGAAGCGTTATAGTGATGATACATTAAGTACCTAGAAAGATAGTTAAGTGGCCAAGAATTTTTGACAAAAGGAATGTATTGATTATTTCAACACATAGGCACCACTCTTAAGGAAAACGGTAATTAAATGTATTTTTTTACATTAGTTTCTTTGATGGCCTTATTGTTCATCACATGGATGTCAAAACGGAATTCCTAAATGGAGATCTCGATGAGGAGATTTACATGGAGAAACCATAAGGTTTATATGCTTCCTGGTATAGAATAAATTAATAGCGTGCAAGCTTGTAAAATCTTTGTATAGATTAAAATAAGCACCAAAACAATGACATAAAAAAATTGACTTTGTTGTTGCGAGATTCACCAATTAAGGAAAGACACACAATTTAGAGGGAAACTTTTCAATCATTATCAAAATAAGAATTCAAAGATTTTGTCATCATCGAAATATAGTATATCTTGTTCAATTTTGATTAAGACAAATATTATCAAACAAGAAAAAAATAAAAAATGTCATGCACATGAATGATGAAGTTAATCAAGAAGGCTCAACATAGAAATTCAAGTTAAGATTTGAGAGAATTGAACTTAACTAAGATACTCCTTGCAATATAAGATTCTTATATTTATTATACTCATAAGTCAATGTTGTTAAAATAGAAATGATAATATAAAATAATAGAAAAACAGTAGAGAAACTAATTTATAACAACCATACTAACTAATTCTCAGAAGCGCCCTTAAATTGCATTATATATAATACATAAACCACTTTTCAGATTCATCCATTTCCCTCTTTGAAACTCGCTTTTTGAAACTTTTTCTCTGTTTGACACACACAATGAAGAACAAAAAATGGGCCCTCCCTCTCTCTCACCCAAAGATGAAGATTCAAGATCGGAAATTGAAATGGAAGAAGAATGAAAAGAAAATTGGAAAGCACCACATTTTGCAAGAAATGTTAAAAGCTGATGAAAGAGTCAAAGAATTGACTGTCAGGTGTGAATTGCAGCAACCTTCTGCTTCAAGAAAAATATTTTGGTATGTTTATATATAGTATATTTAGTTATTTCACCATGCTTAGATTTTTTTTCTTCTAATCATTGTCTGTTTTTGTTGAATTTAGTAAAGAACTGAAGAAAAAGGAAAAGAAGAAAAACTCTAAGAACTTGAAAGAGGATGCTGGTGTTATAGAGTGTGTTAATTGGTACGTCAAAATCTATGTTTGTGTTCATATGTGTTTGATTAGATTTTTCTAGGTGTGTAAGTAATCGTGTTTGATTAGATTTTTCTAGGTGTGTAAGTAATCGTGTTTGATTAGATTTTTCTAGATGTGTAAGTAATAATCTCTGTTTGTGTTTGATTAGATTTTTCTAGGTGTTATAAGATTAGAAGAATTGAATATGACCTTACTTGGTAAATAGAGTTGAGGGCTTGGGATATGGTGACCAAGATTTTAAAAAACGGTCGCGGTCGCCGCTATTTCGGTAGGTATAGGTGTCGCGACACTGATTGCAGTGTAAAATAATCACAATTCGTTCTTCAATATAAAAAACGGTTATATCTGTATCGACATTTGCGCAAACGGTTATATCTATATCGACACTGATTGCATCTATTTTCATACATCAATACTCATTCTAAATGGAGAGGTTCTGCAGAAATCTCTTTTCTGAGATTTTAGAAGTTTTAAGAAATTTTGAAAATGATTTCAAAAATGATCATTTCAAAAGTTGTATTTGTTTGGACGTTAATTTTTATATAATTGGTAATGTAGGGACTTGGAGGAACTAGAAGCTGCAAAAAACAAACTCAAAGAACTCCAAGATGAGTATTATGGAAATGACAATAGTCAAAAGGGAAAAGGTAAAAGTAGCAGCAACTGAAGCTATTCCCTGGATGAGGCATTAATACAATTCAACAATGCCTGTGATGCCGCTTTGTAATATGGATTCTTTGTTTGTTTACGATATATGAAAATTACATTACTATATGATATTGAAGAAGGAAACAAAACCTGCTCAGTTAGCATAGTTTCCTTTGGTTGATGATGAACTGTTATCAGTGGTAACATTTACAAGGCCATCCTTAAGAACAATAGTCACACACTTTCTGATTTCGGAGTTTATTATTGATTAAGTAATGGAAACTCAATGTATGTGACTTGAGTGAAGCAAAAGTTTAAGGGAAATAAAAAAGGAACTTGTCCTCCAAATACATTTTTCAGCACTCTAACATTACAAGTAATTGTATATTTAGACAATAAACAATATATGCTAGACTTATAACCACTTTCAAACCAAGAAAGATATAGCCTGAAAAGTTCTACCTAGAAACATATAGATATGATATAAATAAAAGGAATATGTATCTGTTTAAGCCATCTATCTGTCTGCCTTAAAGTATGCGTCTTATTCCTTCTAGCTACTAATGAAAATCTTACACAAGTTTGTATCATTAAGACCAAATGGGAAACAGAAGCCAAAATCAGTTAAAAGGTTTCCGGGACTTGAATTTCCAAATGCGCACAAAGCATGTAGAAAAATGTTGTCTCTTTAACACTGATTATTGTAGCCTTCTTCATTGTTTTCGACTCTGATGGAGGATGTGTTTTTCTTGTATAGTTTGTTTCATAATGTAATATAATTCTTAAATTTTAGATTGAGTTTTAAGGAGTGGGTGATGAGTGTCGATCTTTATAAATAAAAAATTGAACATTACCCAACTTGACCAAGCTTCGAAACTAGACTGCGGCAGAAACCCAAGACTAAACAGCATGGTGCCTCACAAAGCTAGTGCCATTCATTCAACATACCTGCTATCAAGCTAGCTAGTGCCCCATGTAAGGTGCAACACCACCAAAATTGATTATTATCACAAACTTCCACAACAAAGAAACTTCAAATACTCCCTGCTCATCTCAATTGCTCCAAAGAATGTTAGTACTTGATCTTGACTTTTCAGTCCTTACAAATTGTGTAACATATCATGACAGATATTACACTATGTTGGATTGTATCACTATGTCAGGTTCTCTTTTTCTTTTGAAGAGAATACTAATAATTATCTAGAATCTAAAATGTGTAGAATAATGAAATCTATGTGGTGAAAAAATTTGATGCTTGGGATGCATGTCCACACTACCTTTTATATCTTACATATATACCATAATGAAAATCTTTTGCATATTAGAAAATTAATATAATTCAAGTTAGAGGAAAGAAAAATATCAAAAGACAACCCTAACATTAAATAGAAACAAATTTAAAAACAAAAAACACCTAATATTCAAGAATCAAAACTTCAACGACATCCATAACAACTAGCAAAAGACAACCCTAATGAAATGAGTTTTCTCTTTTATGTCACTAAAAAATGAGTTGGAGAATGATGGCCTTGATGAAAGCATTGACACAACAACATCACCATTCACTTTATCAAAAGACATTGTTTGCAGTTTTCAACCACACGCTTCACTCCTTTTATCGTGACATATTCACAACACATCAATAGTAGTTTCAAAAGCCCACAACAACTCTTTGAGATCTCATAGAGTGTTTTATCATCAACACTTGTACAGGATAAGTCCAACACCTCTAATTGGTGAGCTATAAAGTTCAATTTTAGTCCTCTCACTTTACAGTAAATCAACTTCAGATGTCTAAGCTTACAACAACTATTTAAAACTTGACAAATACCTTTTTCAGATAGGCTATGGCAAAAACTCAAATCCAGATGCTGCAAATTTGAGAATGAAGCAAACAATATGATGGTCCCGTCATTTATAAATGAAGACCGAGACAAATATAGAAATTTTAATTAAGGGTTTGACATCAAAATCTTTCAAAATATCATAATTTTCTACATTCTCTCCCTCAACATCAAAATCATCAATATATATGCTTTGCATTGTGATCTCACCAAGTGAATGACAATTTTTACTGAGAGTAAACAAAGCTGATTCTGTGAGCTTGGAACATTTACTAAGGTTTATAGATACTAAATCAAGAAGAAGTAAAGACAACCGAGAAACATAATGATCATTTAGAAAATCAACACCTTGAAGACCCAAATGTCTTATCCCGCGACACTTAGATAATAAATCATAAATTCCATGGTAACTATAGCCGGTGCAGTCTTCAAAAACAAAAGTCTTTAAAGGAAGACCCTGTCTTGCAATAGAGTAAAGCAAATCATCAGATATTTGCGAACGCCAAAACCTAAGAGAATTCAAACCCTTCAAACTCAGTAAGGAATCAATGTAATGAGAAATTACATACTTTGCATCATTTATCTCAAACATGTAAATAGATAAAAATTTCAATGATGATCTGTCACGGAGAGTCAAGGCAAGGTTTGCATCGAGATAATGGGAGGCGAACCAGAGGTCAAGGGAATTAAGGTTGGAGAATCTACGAAAGAAACGAGGGAGATGACAAAGTTGTGGATAATATATTTTGAGAGAAAATATGAGACGGTTAGTAATGGAGAGAAAGTGTTTTGAGACGAGAGATAGAGATTCAAAATTGCGTTTGTATTTGTCTTTGATTGTGCCATAGACGGGGTCAGTGGGGAATGGGAAGACATGAAACGGGTTAGCCGGCTTGATGTTAGCCAACGGCTTGACCGACTTGACCGGGTTGATGAGGAATGTGAAGACATGCTCCCAACACTCTTCGGGTAAGTAAAACTCAAAGTCAGGTTCTGCAATTATAATTGAATTTGTAGAAGAAAACGATTCTTGTTGTTGATGTTGAAGAGATTTGACACAAGTTCTCTTCTTCTTTCTTATAGACAGTCGTTTCGTCTTCGTCATAGTGAGGAGGAAGAGTGATTTGTGAGATATCATCTTCTTTCTTTTCATGTTGATTTTCATACTCACCATCTCACGTTGATGGAATATGGATTCCGTCTCTATTTAAGATTCGGGCCTATTTGCAACCACCACCAAGTTAGCATCTTAATTTTGAACAATATTTCATCGATGTCCAGAATTTCATTGTTGAAGATAATACCGTTTCTAGCATTCCATAAGCACCAACACGTAGCCAGCCAAACCGAAACTTCCCTACCCTTGCCAACCTTGTTGTTTAAAGCATGGAAAGTAGAGAGAAAATGAGACCTACAGTTTGTGCTAGCGTTGATCCGCAGCGTCCGATTTCCAAGTCATCCCCAAATGTCCGCCCAGATAAACCATGTTGGCCCTGGGATAGCCGTGGTTACTTTTCCGTTAAATCCTGGTATGCAAAAATCTTGCAGGGGCAGGATGCTTCCCCCATAGATCCTTCTTGCAAAAGTTGTCTTAATGTTGTTTGGGACTCGTTCACTCCGCAAAAGGTTAAATTGTTTGGCTGGAGGTTGTTGCGAAACAGACTCGCAACCCGGGATCAATTGAATCGGCGAGGCATTTTGGAGGGAGATGACAACTGCAGGTGCCCTTTGTGCAATTCTGCAGCTGAAAGCAGTGAGCACTTGTTCTTGAGATGCAATTGGTCTGTTCGTATCTGGGCGGACATTTGGGGATGGCTTGGAATTCGGCCGCTGCGGATCAACGCTAGCACAAACTGTAGGTCTCATTTTCTCTCTACTTTCCATGCTTTAAACAACAAGGTTGGCAAGGGTAGGGAAGTTTCGGTTTGGCTGGCTACGTGTTGGTGCTTATGGAATGCTAGAAACGGTATTATCTTCAACAATAAAATTCTGGACATCGATGAAATATTGTTCAAAATTAAGATGCTAACTTGGTGGTGGTTGCAAATAGGCCCGAATAGCTTAAATTGCAATTTTTACGAATAGTTTAAAAACCCTTTGGATTTCTTGTAAAGTTGGTTGTGTTTTGCCTTTCGTAGGTTCTTGGCTAATGCCTTTTCTCTTGTATTTGGGCTTGAGTTTCCCTTGAACTCTATTTGAATACAATTGTTGCTTATAAAAAAAAAAAAACAGGAAAGTTAGGTTTAATGTGAAACAAATTAAACTAGATTAAAAAAATATATATTTTAAACCATTAAAAAGCACCGCCATTCCTTTTTATAATCAACAACCTATTTTTTTAAATAATCCTTCAACTCTACTTAATAAATAAATAAAAAAACTCTCCACTTTTTCAATGACAAAAAAATATATTTATTGATATCTAATAAAATAACAATGGGTAAATAAATTTATTGATATCTAACAAAAATAACAGATATAAAAATAACAAAACAAACATTTTATAACAAATAATAATAATTAAATAGAGATTCAGTACTTTCTATAAAAAATAACAACATAATAATTAAATAAATCCAATACTTTATATAAAAAATAACACGAAAAATAAGCCAAATTAACCTACTTTACTAAAATAGAAAATTCAACATTTTTAACTAATAAAAGTTAAAGAAATTATTGTTTTTTAATAAAAACTTAACTTATAGCTAGTCAAAATTCACACACAATCAATTAAATAACAAATAAAAAAAGACTAATTAAAATTAAAAAATTGTAGTTAGGTTATCTTATCTTATTATCTTATTAATTAAAGTTGGTAACTATCTTTACAATTTTGGAGTTAAAATTAAGGTTATTTTTGTAATTTTTTATTGTTTCTATTTATTTATTATTATTTATTCAATTATATTCCACTAGCACTTTTAATTAATCTTATTAATTAAAGTTGGTAACTATCTTCACAATTTTAGAGCCAAAATTAAGGTTATTTTTGTAATTTTCTATTTTTTTATATTTATTTATTATTATTTATTCAATTATATTCCACTAACACTATTAATTAATTACAAATCTTATTAATTAAAGTTGTTAAGTCTCTTCACAATTTTAGAGCCAAAATTAAAGTTATCTTTGTAATTTTCTATTTTTCTATTTATTTATTATTATTTATTCAATTATATTCCACTAACACTTTTAATTAATTACTAATAAATAAAACTCACACTTATAAAATAAAAAGTTGATAGAAATTAACTTCTCAAATTAAATCTATAATATAAGAAAGTTCTATCTTTTTGAACTTTCAATGTGGTGCTGCCAAGTGGCTTAGTCTTAGAGCAGAATTTGTTTCTTCTTGATGCGCCATGTGTCTCATTGGATGATTAATGAAGGTATGTTGTTTCATATTCCACCATTGATGTCTCACATAATTTGCATTAAGTTCGGTTTGTCCATGCATCTTCTATGCTCCAATATTATGTGTTACAGGCAGAACTTAATGTGGACTTTATATGCTTCTTTCCATTCAGCTTCACCATCGGTTATGGTTATGTAATGAAGAGTGGAATGAATAGTTTGTAACTCCTGCATGGTTTTGTTATTTATAGTATTGGTTGGCTACACTTTTCTGCAGTATCATACCAGTGTTCAATATGGCAAGACCATTAGCAAAAATATGTGACATCAATGACAGCAAAGAACTTAGGAAAGTTGTTGTTCGTGTGCACCACAAATGGACAGTTGTTTCGAACAAGAGGAGCATTTTGAGATGATTTTTGTTGATGTATCGGTAATGAATTGAATTGTTTGGTTGTTTTTTCATATATTGTTTTTGGTTTGTTGTGTGTTTGATTTTAATGTTTTTTCCAGGGTGGTGACATACATGTTGTTGTCCCTGCACCGCATGTATCTCTTTTTTCTGAAAAGATGGTCTTGGATCATAGTTACACTGTTTCCAATTTTAAGGTTCAGGCTAATGTTGCGGCTTTCAGACCTTCATCTCATAAGTTTATGTTGAAGTTTACTGCTGGCACTACGGTTACGGATGATAACAACGCTGAAATACCTCCAAAGCCGTTGGTGTTTACTAAATTTACTTATATAATAAACGGCAACTTTAACAAGGATGTGCTAATAGGTAGAATATTTTATCTCTATTCTGTTTTACTGGATTTGTTTTTTATGTGTTGTTTCATTTTAAGGTTTTTTGGCTGTATGTGTTTTAGATGTCATTGGTATGGTGGAAAGTATTGGGTATTCACAGACCACAACAGGTGTCCGGAAGCAGCAGATTAACATGATGCTGCGTGACGGGGGGTTTGTATTCATATTTATTGTGTAATTTGTCGAACATATCTTATGTGACTATGTAGATGACATGGTTTGTATTATTTCTTCAGTGAGAACACTATCAATTGCACGCTTTGGGAATCCTATGCTGAACAATTCATGAAGTTCAAGCAGGAGCGCGGAGATGATTCGGGTCCTATATTTGTCATGATTCAATATGCTAAAGTCAAGGAACAGGGTTAGTAATTGATCAAGTGTGGTGTTAGATATCCTTGTATTTTGATACAAATGGTTATGTAACATTCTATTTGAATAGGTAAGTTTCCACTGTCCGTGACAAACACGTTTAATGTTACCGTCCTTGGTCTGAATAGTGATTTGCTGCCGATGAAAGAGTTTATAGAAAGGTATGCTCCCTGGATTTGCTCTTGTGTGGTTTTAATTTTTATGCAATGTGATTGTTACATTATTGTCTTCCTTTGACAGTTTTCCGAAGGATTCCATGATTACGTTGTCTGGCCAGGAGGGTTCCAATTCACAGCTTTCAGCACAGAACTCTGAAAATCAACAGATGACTCCCGTACAGTAATTGCTTACAAAGGCTGTTGTAATGCCTATTGGGGATATTATTAAACTTAGAACTGTATGTTTGTAAGTTGTTGGCCATTTATTCTTATTTAGTATATATTTCCATTTTTACGTTACATTTGACTGTGTATTGTATTATCTTTTGGTTCCATAATTGCAGATTACATTTTGTGCAACTGTTGGAGAAACTAAAATGCTGGTTGCCTCTTTGTATGGCTGGTATTATCGTGGTTGTCATGCTTGCTCATGTATTGCGCGTGGTGACAGAGCTCCGTTTGAGTGTGAGGCTGGACATTTCACTGAGGCAGAGATTTTTAGGTTAACATCCTTGTCACATGTTTTATGTTATTTCATTTATACGTGTCATTGTCAAGGTACTGAACATGACCTTTTTGAGTGCTCTATGTATACTGCGAATGTAGGTATAAGATTGAGATTGAGGTTACTCATGGCGGGAATAGCTGTAACTTTCTATTTTGGGACCGAGAGTGTGAGTTACTTTTGGGATTGTCTGCTTCTCAGCTGCGTCATACAATGATTAAGGTATTTCTGTTTACTTACCATTGGAAAAACATAGACAATTATGCCAGAGTTAACTGATCTTTGTCTTGCAATCTCCTACAGGTTGGCATTCATGATCCCTTGGAATTCCCACTGGTATTGGATCAGATGTTGGATTGCAAGATGACTTTCAAAGTTAAGTGGCAACCACGTTGGAAGAATGCCTCTGTCGTTATGCTATTGAAGAATGACCCTTTTGTGAAAGAGCTTGCTGATCAGTTTGACACAGATGAAGTATTTGAATTTAATCTTTGCACGTGTAATGCAACATAAAATCATTGTAAACTGACTTTGCGCATATTATGATTTTGTATTATCTTTCGAATGATTTTTAGATGAAACCAGCTGCTGTCGAAGCAATGACCACTGTTAGATCCGAACCTAATTTTGTTGTCGTAAGGACGTTTACTGTACTGAAATATACTCCACTTTTAATGTACTGTTGAATATTAATTTGGTGATGTTTCTTCACTTATGTATCAGGTTCTTGATGTGAGTTCAACGCACAGCACAGATCCAGTTACTCCTACTGGAAAAAGACACTTTTCAGGCGTATCAAGCGAGTCAACAACCTCGGATGGCACGTGTGATGGAGAACTTTCATCAAACAAGTTAAAGAAAATTATAAAAATAGAGAAGATAGATTAGTAGTTCCTCCATAATTTTAAGTATGTTTGGGTGTGTTTTTGTTTTATGGTGTGGACATGTTTTATTTCCTTTCCACTTTAATTTTTTGTTTGTTTGTATTGCCAGATAAACAAATCAGACTTGTAAGTCTGTTTCTTTTGGTTTGGTAACAACTATGTAATTTAATTTCTGTTATGTTAATATAAGACTTTTCTGTTTTTCCTTAATCATCTATTCAATTGCTATGATATTCTTTGTTTTTTACTCAATATCCAAACTAGCATTACATGCTATTGTAAAAACATATTGTCACAACTAATAACGACCACAATTTGCGATATTGGTTACGACTACACGGGTAAAAGACACATAAACTTTATTCAAGAGTTACTCACGTGAAAATGAACTTGCATTTTTACTGAGAAGTCCACAGAACTAGCATGCACCGACCAAATTCTTCGTTGAATATCATAAACGTATTAAAAAGTTCCTAACATGAAATTGAACTTGCAATTATGCTGAGAAATCAACACAGCTAACCTGCCCCGACAAAATGCTCCGTTGAATGTAATTAAAACGTAATTACGCCCATTTACACCCGATTTTTATTAAAACAGGGTGTAATTAAAAACGTAATTACGTCCAATTACACCCGATTTTTATTAAAAAAGGGTGTAATTAAAAACGTAATTACGCCCAATTACACCCGATTTTTGTTAAACATAACGGGTGTAAATTCGTTAGACATTTCTCACCCTGTGGATATACACCCGATTTTTATTAAAAATAATGGGTGTAAATTTAATAAAAAACGGGTGTAAATTAACATTTTTGTACTAGTGATAGCTGCGCATATGACATTGTATGTATTCTCTTCAAATTGTTGACATTTATCTAAGCACCTGTTGCAATTGGATTGAATGGGATCACCTACTGAGTTAAATAAAGGTACACATAAGAGTTAGAAGTATGTTAATGTCCATTCATGTTCTCATTAATAAGGACTGTTATAATAAGTAATATAAAGATTGTGCATAACGTTTTGAAATTATAATGACAAGACCTTCCATTTGCATTGTATAAAGTATATAGCAGATAATGCTTCACTTATTGCCTTATCCCAATGAACTTTCCAACATACCCCATTAATATTATGTCTGTTTGTTTCATAACAGTTGTTATCACTTGAGTAATGTGAATCCATACAGTTTTATATTGTAGAATTCATACAGTTTAATATTGTAATTGGAATTGCTCTAATTCGTAGCTAACTTTAGGAAATATGCTAGAAACTAATGAACAAACCAGTCATACTAACTCTTCTATTGCTAGACAAAGTAGAAGACTTAGAATGAAGGAGAAGAGAGATGCCCAATGCACTGAATCAGATCATTCTCGAAATTCGGTAGATAAAACTGATGTAAGTGATGCAAGGAAGAAAAGAAGGCTGATATTGCAAAATAAGAAATCATCATGTGGTCATCCTACCAGTGCCCCATCCTCAAGTACAGTCTCCCCAGTTTCTATTCCAAATGTAGAAGATAGAGCTCATTCAATTGATGCTCGCAAGAAAAGAAGGCTTATATTAGAGAATAGAAAGTTTTCTGTCATACAACCTGAAACACAGTATTCCCAAGTGCCACTGTCTAACTCCGAGGATGAATGCAGCTCATCCAATACTTCTGACTCTGAAGATGATATGGAACAAGCACCGTTAGCAGATTCAAATTTACAAGGTAATATTACAAAGACTAAACATTTCAACGGCATATCAATTTTTTAGATCACAAATGACAATATGATAATTTATAAATCTGCAGAATATTCTGATATAGGGGATCAAATATGGGAATGTACATATTGTCATGCACACATGTGGCTTCAAGAACGTGCCAGTAAAACCAAAAAGGGACATGTTCCCACATTCCATCGCTGTTGTCGCGGTGGTAAAATTGTTGTACCTTTACTTGAAGAGGCACCTCCACTGTTGAGACATCTGCTGTTTAACAAAACATCTACCGAGAGCAAAAATTATCGAAATAATATTCGAACATACAACTCAATGTTTTCGTTTACTTCTCCTGGAATGAAATTTGACACCACATATTCAAAGAAAGGAGGACCACCAACTTTGAGACTGCACGGTCAAACCTGTCATCGAATAGGTTCTCTACTACCAGAAAATGGAGACCGTCCGCAATAGGCTCAGCTATATATTTATGACACAGATAATGAAGTTACTAATAGAATGAAGTGTTTCATGTATTTCTAATATTCCACAAATAGTTCAGGTCTTCGTGATCATTACCTATATTTATTTTTAACGTCGCATAAAATGCGCAGAGACAATACTGAAATTGACGAGAACACTGTTCATAATTTGAAGATCATGTTAGATGAGTTCAATATTCATGCAAAAGTCTTTAGAATGGCGAGGGATGTCCTGGAAGATAATGCATTCTTAGACTAAAAACTGAGGGTTATATGTGATAGACCTGAGGATGGACGCGTGTATAATAGACCAACGGTTTCAGAAGTTGCTGCACTAATTGTGGGAGACATTGTCGTGCTCTGCGAAGTAGTAACTAAAACGGTTCCAAAATGACAAACAACCTAGGAACCTTCTATTTCGGAAGTACTTCTAAAGTCTGTAAACAAAAGAGACAAAATGCAGTGTACCACTACTGACTCTTTGTATCCTATTATGTTTCCAAAAAGTTTCTATAACTGTTGGGATTCATTAAATATATCTTTTAACAATTATAACACACGTGATATATTTGTTATGCATGAACCCTTCATCATGTAGTACCTTATGCATTCCATTTTATTAAATAGTATAAATACAACATAGTTACATTTTGGGTACACAAATTAATAATTTACACAATAAATTATTATTAACAGGATTAAATACAATTCAAAAAAATGGAAGCTTAAGAGGTATGCATAATCCAAATATATTCAAATAAATATTTATGAAAACATCAAAAATATTGACAAAAATTTAAGGTAGACAAAGAACTATTAGTTGACCCAAATGACACGGCACCAACACGTACCCGTGCGCATGCACGGGTATCGCACTAGTTTCATTTAACATAAGAAAATAAGCTCATGCTTTGTTAAATATAATATCCTTAATTTTATATAAAAATAATCAATATATATTTATATTAGACGTATACCCGTGCGATGCATGGTTATGTTTTACTTAAATATTAATGATAATTATCATAATATAAAAATATTAATATGAATCTTCTAACATATATCTATTGATAATTATCATAATATAAAAATATTAATATAAATCTTCTAACATATATCTATTGATATTATGATTGTGATGCTTCAATTTATGCATCTAAAAAAGAAAATATAACTAAGAGAATTAGAAATGAACAATAAACTTAGAAAGAAAGAAAAACACCATATATTTGAAGAGATAGATATTTATTCTAATAGTTGATTACTTACCATTCGTCATCTCCCAGTTTCCAATTTCTAAACACCATATATTTGATTAATTATGGAATTCGTCAGGTATACAAAGAGGATTAAATAGTAATAAGAAAAAGAAAACTACTTGAGATGAAAATATGACAATAGAATGTGGCTTTATGATTTTTGAAAGGAAAATGCTAATTGTTAAGAAAATATAAAAACAAGAAAGGTAAGAATAAATCTCAACCATTCATTATCACCACCACCCCATGATTCCTATTAAAAAGGAAATTAAATTAAAAATAAATTAAAAATTTTCCTATAATATAGTGACATGTGTTCATTCTTGCATTTCTTTTCCAAATTCCTTCGTACTAAATAGCATTACTCTTTTTTGAAAATGAAACTGTTTTCTTATTTGATATCTAATAAAACGTAGGTTTGGAATTGAGAAGTAGTTTTCAAAATTACACAAAACGTGGGTTTGGAATAGAAAAGAAGTGGTTTTCAACATTACGAAGATGTCTTTTTTAAGATTTGCTTAAATTAATTTAATGATAATAATAATTTTTATATTGTACCGACGGTTTTCAATTAGCTAAAGAATAGGAAAAAAACTCATTTGTTTAGAATATGATTTAGAATTATTATCTATAATAAAAAATATAGAAAAAAGAATGTGATTTGTGATTTTTTTTTATTTTAAAGAGCTTATAGGTAGTGCACTGTTAGTGTAAAATATTTTACACGGTCAATGCATCATAACCATTAAAAAGAAATACTTTATATGTAATTTAAAGAAAAAGTCAAAATTTTACAAAAATTAACGGTTATTTTTTTTTTACAATAAGCAATGGAATTAAAGGAGCAAAAGGGATGCTCTACCCAAGTACAAAAGGATTACAAGGTAAAACACAAGAGAGGTTGGGTATTCCAACCGAAATAATTACATAAAGGCGCCTTCTTATAAAAAGAGCCCAACCAATTCCCCGAAATGATAAGAATCTCCGACATACACTCTAGAAAGCTAAAAGATTCCTCTTTGAAGATGATAGCATTACGCTTGAGCCACAAAATCCAAATCGTCGCCAACCAAGCCACCGACAAAATAGCCCTCTTAGAAAGACAAGAAATCTTGTCACAATTATAGAGAAAGTCTTGGAATTCCTCTAAAGACAAGAAATCCCCAACTCCAACCGTGTAAAACTACATTACACTGTCAGTGTATTTCCATTAAATCTTATTTTAAATATGATTTGGAATTATAATTTATAATAAAAATATTACTTTAAAATAAAGTTGTTATTAAAATTATTTTAAAGTTTTAATTATTCTTTAATTAACATTTTTTTTTAAAAAATATTATAATTTAGTATAATTGGTGAAAATTTTGGCCGAAAAATATATGTAATTTGTGGATGTAGATATAATTGTTGAATTATATAAGTACAACTTAGAGTTTAGTGGGCTTATAGGAAGTTTTAAATCTAAAAGATGAGAGAGAAACAAGAGAGAGAGAGAGTGCCAAGAGAGACTGACTTTTCTGTATTTTCTTTTTCATCTGAGCAATTATGGAGGGTGGATGGATTCAGGTGAAGGATAGGAACAGAAGGGTAGGAGGAGCCACAAAATGGGACATTCTCAAAAAGGATCATGGCGAGAAGAGGAACCTGCTAACAACAATTTTTATCACAGATTTTGGGGACAAATGGAATGCTAGAGATTTGTTTATGGAGTTCAAGGATCTAGGATTGACAGAGGAGATAATTATACCTCCTAAGAGAGATTGGAGAGGCAACCGATTTGGATTCGTTACATTCATCAACGCTTCTGATGAGAAGAACCTGGATACAAAGATGGATAATATATGGTTAGAAGGAGTTAAACTAAAAGCTAACATATCAAAGATCAAAAGGAAAGAAGTACATCAGAACCTTAGAAATAATCCAAAGCTGCGTGTTGGTATCGGCATTGGTGGTGGATCCGAACAAATTAAGGAGAGCAAGAAATTTAACACCACAGCTTCTGGGCCATCTCGTTCCTATGCGGAAGCAACCTTAGGAGCTAAACTGAAGGTGTCTGCAGAAACCCAAGAAGCTTGCAAGACTTTCTTCTATTCCTCTTCTGCGGACGAATCCAACAAATTCTGCAAGGCCAAAGTTGGTGTAGTTCGAAGTCCAGGACTCGCTTACGGAGTAGCACAGAGTCTTTTAGAATAAGGTTTTTTCTCCATTTCTGCTACAGCTTTGGGTCCTAACGTATGCCTGCTGGAGGAGGAAAACGAAGGAGATTTGGAGATTCTATTAGCAGACGAAGAAGAGTGGAAAAACCCGTGGTTCAAAGAAGTTAGAAACTAGAAGAAGACAGATGCGGAGTGCGCGAGAATGGTGTGGATCTCCATCTTTGGTATCCCTTTCTTTGTCAGGAACGAGAGCTTCATCAATCTTCTCCTGGCAGACATTGGGAAAGTTGTAAACCCAGAAACGATTAACACCAAACCAAATAGATTGGATGTTCTTAACATCATGATTTACACAGATTTGGCGGACACAATCAAGCACAGAGTCAAAACTTGTATTGATGGATTATGGTTCAACTTACTGGTTATAGAAGACGTTTCTTACCACAAAGAGGCGAACGATGACTTGTCTTTGTGCGAGCGTACTTCCTCGGACGAAGAAGCATTTGTGTCTTCAACAGATCCATCGGTCAGAGACGACGCGCTGGCCTCTGTCCGTTCGCCACCAGCCTCTCTGAATCACCAGAGTATGGAGCGGCCACCGGGAAACAACTCCGACCAACCTGTCAAATCGCATCGGGAAATGTTTAGTAAGTCTGGAGCTGTTGGTGAGAGAATGTCAGAAACAAAGAAAAGTGAAAGCGACAGATCAAGAAAGGAGAAGGATTTTTGTACAAGCTCTAATGGCTCAGACTTTGTAGCGGACAATCTCAACCCCCTTTTAGGGAAGACTATTTCTTCTGACCCTATTTCTATGAAGAGTGGCAAATTAACTCTATAAAAATTGACCCTATTTCTAATAAGCCAAATTAACCTACTTTCCTAAAAATAGAAAATTAAACATTTTTTATTAATATTAATTAAAGAAAGTATTGTTTCCTAATAAAAACCTAACTACAGGCTAAATAATAGCTAGTCAAAATTCTCACAACACACAACACACACGTGTGTGTGTGTGTATATATATATATATATATATATATATATATATATATATATATATATATATATATATATATATATATATATATATATATATATATATATATATATATATATATATATATATATATATATATATATATACATACTCACACACAATCAATTAAATTACAAATAAAAAAAAGACTAATTAAAATTTTAAAAAAATTATAGTTAGGTTATCTTATTTTTTTTAATAGGCAATGGTATTGAATTAGAGCAAAGGGGTTGCTCCTCCCAAATACAAGGCTAAAAGA
The DNA here is from genome assembly GCF_029867415.1 of Vicia villosa. Classification (NCBI taxonomy): domain Eukaryota; kingdom Viridiplantae; phylum Streptophyta; class Magnoliopsida; order Fabales; family Fabaceae; genus Vicia; species Vicia villosa. The sequence continues at coordinate 220,060 of NW_026706152.1, read as the reverse complement.
AAACCGTTAATCAAAACAACTAAGCGGAAGAACATGCCAAATATGAAAATTACAATTTGATACAAGCTTAATACTCGATTGTAACCACGTCCACGAGCAGAACACAATCGCCGACATACACTTAAGGAAACTAAAACTCCCTCTTTTGAAAATGATGTTGTTGCGGCTCATCCAAATACTCCAACACGTCGCAAGCCAAATAACACCCACTGTCCTCCTTTTGGCTAAGGTCTTCAATCTTTCAAAGAAGAAAGGAAAGAGCATGAAGTCCTCCATAGTGAAGTCGGGAATGGGTCCTATCCACGCATGCACCTTCGTCCAAACATCTAACACCACTCGACAACCACCTAACAGATGAAGTAAGGGTTCCTCCACTGTCGAACAGAACACACAGAAGGAATCATTGGCGTCTAAAATACCCCTTTTGAGCAAATTATCTTTGGTGGCAGTCCTGTCATGTATAATTCTTGAACCAAAGAACAAGAAGTTTGAAGGAGCATTAAGATTCCACTAAAAAGATGCAGCTTTTACGACATGTTCATTGAGAGGTGGCCCTGACAGCTTTGCATAGAACTAGGAGAAACAAGTTTTTACCGTAAACACTTCATCCTTGTCAAGTCGCCATGTGAAAGAATCCTTAACACCATTCCTTGGGACTACGTGGGAAATAAACTCGAGGAGATCCAGCCACTGCCCTGTTGCACTAATGCTGTTGCCGTCAGCCAGAAGAAGAGCAGCATCCCACTGCCAGCCTGAAACCGTGTGGTTTCCAGCCGCTGCCACCACCATTCCGTCGTCCTAGCCAACACGAACAGCTCAGGAAAATGCACCATCAAAGGCAGAGTGTCTGCCCAGCATCCGTACCAAAATGGGACATCTTGGTCGTCTCCTATATTGCACAAAACAGCACCTGAGAAATTTTGAAATAGTAGAAAATCAAAATTATCAGAAATAAGAAGGCCGCGCAACCAAATTGAGTCCGAATTCTCGATAATGGAAATGTCCCCAATTAACACCTTCCTCCTCACGTTTCCGTATCTAGACTCAAGGATTCCCCGCCAAACCACATTCTCTTCCGTAAGTATCCTCCACTTCCATTTACTTAGAAGCGCTACATTCATCACCTCCACGTTCTTTACCCCTAAGCCACCTTCTTCGATAGACTTGCACACAATCTCCCAACTTTCAAGTGCAGTTTTGAACCGGTGGATTAATCTAACAATTAATAAACAAGAGAAAAAATAACATTAAAAAAAGAGAAAGATGTTCATATATATTTTTATTTTTGTTTTTCCAATCCAGCCTTTAAAAAACAAAAATGAGAACATTTTTTTATTAAAAGAGAGAGGGTCGATGCCCCATGAAAGCAGTGAGCACTTGTTCTTGAGATGCAATTGGTCTGTTCGTATCTGGGCGAACATTTGGGGATGGCTTGGAATTCGGCCGCTGTGGATCAACGCTAGCACAAACTGTAGGTCTCATTTTCTCTCTACTTTCCATTCTTTAAACAACAAGGTTGGCAAGGGTAGGGAAGTTTCGGTTTGGATGGCTACGTGTTGGTGCTTATGGAATGCTAGAAACGGTATTATCTTCAACAATGAAATTCTGGACATCGATGAAATATTGTTCAAAATTAAGATGCTAACTTGCATGGAAGAGTATCATAAAAGTCAATTATCCGATCAATGGTCAAATGATGATTGGAAAGACCATTACAAGAATGAGCATCGTCAATGGCATAATCGCCATAAAACTGTCTTGCAGGGGGAAATCATGCCTCAAGAATGTAAACCGAGCCCAGACTACATGTCATGGTATGCCACTGTGTCAAATTTGTATTTATCGCCGAATAGATACTTGTTTGACCCTCGTAGCCAACCCTTCACCTCAAACTTCCAACAATCCAGACCACCTATCCCTAACATGCAACAACATTTTCATAACACCCAACAAAATTTCATTCCAACACAACCACCTTTTACCCCAAGCCTACATTATCATCACCAAAACCCATATACTTCATACACCCAACCACAAACACCATTCTCACAACCTACCCCTTTCCCAACCTACCAACACCACTACCAAACACCCCAATACACCCAAATGCAACATACCACTACCCAACATAACCCATCTACATCTTATAACCAACCACAATACCACAACTATCAAACCCCCCAACAACAAATGCCTTTTTCTCAATCACAACAATTTACCCCAAATCCTTCACAAGAAAACTATGTCAACATGCAAACCTCAATGCATAACACCACTCCACATGATTGGAATAACGAGGGGACCAGATTGAGTTATGGCAGTGCGACGGCGGCTGATTTGATCAATGAAGAAATGGTCGAAGAATTATATGATCGCGGATATGAGACAGGTTCTTCTACTCAACCAGCAAATGATGAAGAGCCTCGTAGAAGAAGTACGAGAGATGGACATCCTCCTAATTGTGGAACCAACCAACGGTTATGCCGACCGGGTCGAGGTGGCAATTAAATACCGTTTACTTTACTTTATTGTAATTTTATTTTTTTAATTGCATTGTAATTTAATTTATCAATTAAAAGTATTTTATTTATATAAATATTATTTAATATATTTTAATTCAATTTATTTTAAAATTAAAAAAATTAATTGCATTAGTTTTTATATTTAAAACAAAAAATATATAACATATATTAATTCAAAAATTAGAATTAGAAAAAAAATACGTTTTAAGGCTTCCGCCATAGCAATGGGCGGAGCCTCTTAAAATTTATACACTTCCGCCCTTCCCATTGGCGGATCCAAAAAAGTTGACGCACATCCGCCCATCCAATTGGCGGAGGCTCTATACCAATAACGAAATTTTTTTGAAAACATGGTATATTGGGAATTTGTTCCAAAAGTGTGGTATATTGTGTATAAAGTTGTAAAAAGGTGGTACATGCATAAAAAATTCACAGAAAAGCAGCTTTTGAGGGTGCAGCAGAGATGTATAAGGTTGTTTCACCAGTTAATAACCTATGTGAGTCTTTCACCAAAAAGAGCCCTTCGGTCTCTTCTAGTATAGCCAAAAAGAATATAGTGTCTTCAGCTGAAGAGTCGACGGTGCGTACAAACGTCTTGTGCACGTGTCCCGAGAGGAGTTTCGTGGGGAACTCATATGAGGAAGCGTGTGAAGGAAAAGATGACTTTTTTGAGGAAGGGACAAATCAATATGCAAACGAATCGGGGTCTCATATTGGGCCTTTACTTTCTAAAGAGGCTCATACAAGTAACAACCCATTATCCTTTGATGGGGCATGTAGATTAATAAAAGGAAAAAATAAAAATAGGCCCAGGAGATCCAAAGTTAAAGACGTTATTAATTTAGGGGATAAAGTGGAGATTTCCAATCCTATTAAGCAATTATCTGCCCAAGACAAAGAAACTCTCAAACGATTTCTGAACCTAGAGGAATGGCAAGCACGATGGAGGAAGAAGACACCATATCAAATTCTACCTTTTCCAATCATAATTCTTTGACTGACTCCGAAGTCATTAGATGTAACAGAAGATTATTGAAAAACAGCAACTCTGATGTGGGAAAGCGAATTTGGGAATCAATCAACAATCTGTGTGTGATTAGCAGAGAAGAAGGTAATAGATGTATCAGTATGGTGGAGGATATGGAAGACAGGGACAAAAAAGTTATGGAGACATTGATGGCGGAGTAAAACAAGTTACCATGAATATCCTATCTTATAACATCAGAGGGGGAGGAAGCATAACAAAAAGAAAGAGGATAAGCTTCTTGCTCAAATCGGGTAAGATTGTTCTTTGCTTTATTCAGGAAACTAAAATGTCTTATTTTGATTATAATATAGCCTGGTCTTTTTGGGGGAGTAAAGAGGTTGAGTAGACGGCGTTTAATTGCGTAGGTGCGTCGGGAGGGATGTCAATTCTGTGGGGGAAAGATTATCTGGTTCTTAACTACACTTTCAGAGGAGTAGGATATTTTGGCATTAATGTTCAATAGAGAGGAGTAGTGTATAATTTTATCAATGTCTACGCAGCTTGTAGTGTCGTCGAAAGAAGAGCTTTGTGGAGTAGTCTGCTAGCTAAGAAACAAAATGCAGGTTTAGAAGAGTGGTGCGTTGGAGGAGATTTCAACATAGTCAGCCATAATAAAGAAAGAATGGGAGTAGGGGAAGCTAACAGCAGCAAAGGAATGTTTGAGTTCAGAAGATTTATTATAGAAATGGATTTGGTAGATGTTCCTTGCACAGGGGGGAGTTACACTTGGTTCAGAGGAAATGGAAAGGCTATGAGCAGGTTGGATAGGTTCTTGTTATCCAATAATTTGATCGAAGATTGGAATGTTACTGATCAAAGGGTAGGTAAGAGAGACATTTCTGACCATTGTCCTATTTGGCTTAATTCAGGTATGAGGAATTAGGGTCCAAAACCCTTTAGATTCAATAACGCTTGGTTTAAGAACGAGTTGTTCAAGCCGTTTATCAAGGAGGAGTGGTCAAAGATGATAGTGGAAGGGAGGCGTGATTCATTTTATATGAGAAGCTCAAGTTGCTAAAGCAAAGGATTAGAGATTGGAATCGCGACGTGTTTGGGTGGATTGACCTTAAGGTGAGCCAAAATGTGGACAATCTTAATGAACTGGATAGCATGTTGGTCGATCATTTTGGAGGCAATGTTAAGGCTTTGGTTAGTAATAGAAGCAAAGTAACAAAAGAGATATGGAACACTTTAAACCTGAAAGAAAGCATGCTACGATTGAAGTCAAGGCAGTTGTGGTTTGAAGAGGGCAAAAAGAATTCTCGTTTGTTTCACAATTCTTTGAAAGAAAGAAATAGAAGAAATGCTATTCTTATGGTTGAAGGAGAAAATGGTACTGAGGAAGGAGTAGAAGAGATAAAAGGTTTTATCAAATCTCACTTTGAGGACTTGTTCAAAGAAGGCAATGAGAACCGACCCGTTCCTGATGGCATCGACTTTAAGAAGCTCAACATGGAAGAGAGTAAATGGATGATAAGGCCGTTTACGGAGGAAGAGGTAAAGGAGGCAATTTGGTCTTGTGATGGTAGTAAAAGCGCTGGCCCAGATGGTTATTCACTCCAGTTCTTTAAGCAAAATTGAGAGATCATCTAGGTTGAAATCTTCAAATTCATGACAGACTTTCACATATCAGCAAAGCTTACCAAAGCTGTTACGTCTTCTTTCATCACTCTAATCCCAAAGATTAATAACCCTCAATCTTTAAAGGACTACAGGCCCATTTGTTTGGTGGGGAGCCTTCACAAGATTTTAACCAAACTTCTTGCTGCAAGGTTAAAAAGTGTGATGAGAAATTTGATACCGGAAAACCAAACAACTTTCATACCGGGAAGACACATAACAGACGGGATTCTGGTTATTAATGAAGTGCTGGACCAGGCTAAAAGAGAAAATCGGAGTTGTATTGCGCTGAAAGTAGATTTTGAAAAAGCCTACGATACGGTTAACTGGAATTTATTGAGATTCTTGTTTAATAAGATGGGTTTTGATGAAAAATGGATCCAATGGATGGAAGGGTGTGTTTTTTCCAGCCATATGTCAATTATTGTAAACGGAAGTACAACAAAGGATTTCAAGGTCGAACGAGGTCTTCGACAAGGAAATCTTTTATCACCTTTCTTATTTGTGATGGTTACAGAGGTTTTGACCGGCCATATGAAGAAGGCCGTGGAAAGAGGTGAGTTTAGAGGTTTTAAGATAAATGAGGAGGAAGAAGCTAACATATTACAGTTCGCGGACGACACAATCATTTTGGCGGAAGGAGGAAGCGGAAATTTGTGGTGTCTGAAGGTTATCCTAAGGGTTTTGAAATGATGTCGGGTCTAAAGGTCAACTTTCACAAAAGCATGATTTACGGAATCCATACGCAAGAGTGGCTGTTGAATGCAACATCCATTTTCCTATCCTGCAGCAAGGATATTTTACCTTTCAAATTCCTTGGCGTGCTAGTGGGAGATAACCCGAGGAAATTATCCATGTGGAAAGGAGTCATCAATCAATTCAAGAAAAGACTTGCAGTGTGGAAGGGAAGACATTTATCAATGGCTGGTAGGGTAACGTTAATTGATTCGATGCTGAATCCTTTACCCATTTACTCTTTCTCCTTCTACAAAGCACTTGCCAAAGTTATGCAAGAAATTCGAAGCATACAAAGTTCTTTCTATGGAGCGGAAGCGAGAACAAAAGAAAGGTGCATTGGGTGTCATGGAAATCTGTTTGTGACAAAAGAGATAAGGGAGGTCTTGACATGAAGGATGTTGAAGCCCAAAACTTAGCCCTATTGAACAAGTGGAAATGGCGAATATTAAACGAAAAAGATGCTGCCTGGCAAAACATTCTCAGGAGTAGATACGGTAATCCTAATGTGAAGGTGTTAATAGGCGAGGAAAGCGCGCTATCTCAGAGGGGCTCGATATGGTGGAGGGATCTTTTAACGACCGAAAAATCCATCTGCAGCCATAATTTTAGTTTTGCAGGTGTTGTTTATTGCAGTGTCAACAATGGAAAAGGAACACCATTTTGGTTGTCAAAGTGGTTGGGAAACCAAACTCTAGCGGAAGCATTCCTTGAAATTTTCGATTAGGAAATCAATGAGCACAACACAGTCTCGGAGGCAGGAGAGTGGAGAAACGGGAATTGGACTTGGAACTTGGCAGCTTTAGTAGAAAACAGGGACAACATTGACACTCTTTTGTGGGAAGATTTCATGTTCGATGTGCATCAGCATCACATGAAGGAACACGAAGCAGATTCTTACGCTTGGGAAATAGAAGAGGACATTATGTTTAAGGTTAAATCCTGTTATTACTTAATCCGTGATAAATTTGATTCCAGTAGTCGGTCCCTCGACGTAGCTAAAGCTATAAATCGCTTGTGGGATACAAAAGCTCCCTCAAACTTGTCTTTGTTCGGATGGAGATTTTTATTGGATAGGCTGCCCATAAAAGAGCAGCTGAGTTTTCGTGGTATTCTCACGAACGCTACAGACTTACGTCGCGCCTTTTGTTCCTCGGATCTGGAATCTAAAAACCATCTCTTTGAGGAATGTTCGGTTTCTGTAGCAATTTGGAAGGCTGTTATGCTGTGGATAGGAAACCAGGCGGATTTGTCGCTGGAAGAATTCATGACTTTTTTCCATCACAGTGACAAAGTTAGGAGCAAGTAGAGAATGATTTACGCTGCAATATGGTTAGAAACAGTATGGTGTCTCTGGCTTTTACGCAACGATGTTATTTTCAAGGGAGCAAACGTTAGTTTCGATGATTGTATGTCTGGTATAGTTAAGGGGTCGTGGAATTGGTTATGCTCTATAGGAAAATCTGTTGTTCTTTGTAATTTCCATATGTGGCATAACCAACCTCTTCTTTGTTTTAGATTGTAAGTGGATTTTGTCTTGTAATTGGGTGGAGTATTCCTTATACTCCCTTTTAATGGATCATTTGCCTATTAAAAAAAAACAATTCTGAACAAAATTCAACAAATCCGGTAAGTTAAACTAATAAACCTTTACAACTACAGTTCAACGAATATCACCACTGGCAAATTGGTAACAGTAAATTGAACATTGAGTTTGTGACCCATTCTATAATATGAAAAATATTGAGAGGATAGCATTACATAACATGAAAAATATTGAGAGGATAGCATTACATATATAACATGAAAAATGAAGATGAAGCAAGTATAACATGAAAAATGAGATGAAGCAAGTGGAATGATAAACAGTATATGATTTTGTTACCTTCAATTTTGATTTTGAGTTCCTTCTCTTCGATTCTGAACCTTTGATTGTGAGAGCAAGCTTAGATTATTCACCAATTCTAGGTTTGACGATTTAAAATCTTCACTAATTTGGGGTTTAGGATTCTTCACCATTTTTCAGTTGTTCTTCAAAGTTCCCACAGTTGAGAAGCTATTTTGGGTTGTGTTTGACGTTATTAGAAATTAAAATTTTAAAACTAAACTTTTAACGGTTCGGTTCGGAATTAGTTTAATTGCTTATAAAATCGGTTCACTAACCATTAATAATGGTTCAGTTAATTTAACTCCAGTTCGGTTCGGCGATTTTTTTAGAGTTAAATACATTTTTAGTTCCTATAAATATGCAACCTTATAATTTTGGTCCCTCTAAAAATTTTCTTCGAATAATGGTCCTCACAAACTTTTTCATCCGCAATTTTGGTCTCCGTTGTCAAGTTTCATTGACAGAAGCTGAAATGGCACAAATTGCAGGGCTTTAAACCTCCTCTAAACTAACCCAGAAAAAAAAAATTTGGTCTGCACCTCCAGTTCTGTGCCAGAAACAATATCTTCCCTCCTTTAAATTCATATGGATGTATGAGAATGAACAATTCATGACCATGAAAACCTAAATTGGAAATGAAGAAGCATCTCGTGGATCTTTGAATTTCGCAACCTGGAAGGATTACTTTGAATGATAAACCAAACCTAGGTTGACAGATGCTTTTAAACAAATTCACAAAATTAGTTCTACGAAGGAGAAATTTTACAAGATAAATATATCCTTATTCAGCACTAAATTACAAAGAGCATCACACAATTTAATAATGTGGATCTCAGCACTGAGTTTTTAACCTTTTTTGTTACACTTCTCAATTATTAATCACACTAAATTTCTTTCTCCACACCTTCTATGAGACAAACTTGCCAAAAATTCGAATAATGCATATGTGCTTCTTCTAACGGTAAGAGAAAATTCCTCATTCCCAATTCCAAATAGGAGAGGCACAGTACTAACTAATATCAATAATGCTAGATCCCTATTACTACCAAAATAAGATAATTTCATGAGTGTTACCAATCCTATATCACATAAAATAACAATTTGTTCAAATTCCTCTATGCGACAGTGTTATAATGTGTGTGCCAGTGCCACTATAGTTGTTATTTGACAACATTTAGTGCTAAATAGCGCATCACAGAACAATGTTATAGTAACAACAACAACAAGTGCATGACTCATTGACATCTTGTTTAAAGGTAGTAACTGAAGATAGCAAAATGAATTAATAAACATTAATTTAGGCACAAGATATGTAAAAATTAAATCATAAAAGTTACAATGTTTGTACAATGATAAAAAGTTAGAGGAAAGAAAAACATCAAAAGACAACCCAAACATTAAATAGAGACAAATTTAAAAACAAAAAACATCTAATATTCAAGAATCAGAAATTCAACGGCATCCATAACTAGCAAAAGACATTCCTAACGAAATGAGTTTTCTTTTTTATTTCACTAAAATAATGAGTTGGAGAATGATGGCCTTGATAAAAGCATTGAGACAACAACGTCAACATTCACTTTATCACAAGACATTGTTTGCAGTTTTCAACCACACGCTTCACTCCCTTTTTCGTGACATATTCACAACACATCAATAGTAGTTTCAAAAGCCCACAACAACTCTTTGAGATCTCATAGAGTGTTTTATCATCAACACCTGTATAGGATAAGTCCAACACCTCTAACTGGTGAACTACAAAGTTCAATTTTAGTCCTCTCACTTTACAGTAAATCAACTTCAGATGTCTAAGCTTACAACAACTATTTAAAACTTGACAAATACCTTTTTCAGATAGGCTATGGCAAAAACTCAAATCCAGATGCTGCAAATTTGGGAATGAAGCAAACAATATGATGGTCCCGTCATTTATAAATGAAGACTGAAACAAATATAGAAATTTTAATTGAGGGTTGACATCAAAATTTTTCAAAATATCATAATTTTCTACACTCTTGCTCTCAATATATATGTTTTCCATGGGGGATTCATCCATATAAATGCTTTCCATTGTGATCTCACCAAGTGAATGGCAATTCTTAATGAGGGCGAACAAAGCTGATTCTGTGAGCTTGGAACATTTACTAAGGTTTATAGATACTAAATCTGGAACAAGCGAAAACAATTGGAAGACATGATGATTATTTAGAAAATCAACACCTTGAAGACCCAAATATCTTATCCCGCGACACTTAGATAATAAATCATAAATTCCATGGAAACTATAGCCGGTGCAATTTTCAAGAACAAAAGTCTTTAAAGGAAGGCCTTGTCTTGCAATAGAGTAAAGCAAATCATCAGAGATTTGTGAACAACAAAACTTAAGAGAATTCAAACACTTCAAACTCAGTAAGGAATCAATGTAATGAGAAGTTACATACTTTGCATCATTTAACTCAAACATGGAAATAGATAAAGATCTCAATGATGATCTGTCACGGAGAGTCAAGGCAAGGCCTGCATCGAGATAATGGGAGGCGAACCAGAGGTCAAGGGAATTAAGGTTGGAGAATCTATGGAAGAAACGGGGGAGATAAAAAAGTTGTGGATAATATATTTTGAGAGAAAATATGAGACGGTTGGTGAGGGCGAGGAAGTGTTTTGAGACGAGAGATAGAGATTCAAAATTGCGTTTGTATTTGTCTTTGATTGTGCCATAGACGGGGTCAGTGGGGAATGGGAAGACATGAAACGGGTTAGCCGGCTTGATGATAGCCAACTGCTTGACCGGCTTGACCGGGTTGATGAGGAATGTGAAGACATGCTCCCAGCACTCATCGGGTAAGTAAAACTCAAAGTCAGGTTCTACAATTACAATTGAATTTGTAGAAGAAAACGATTGTTGTTGTTGATGTTGAAGAGATTTGACACAAGTTCTCTTCTTCTTTCTTATAGAAAGTCGTTTCGTCTTCGTCATAGTGAGGAGGAAGAGTGATTTGACACAAGTTGTTGATGGAATATGGATTCCGTCTCTATTTAAACAGAAAAGTTAGGTTTAATGTGAAACAAATTAAACTAGATTAAAAAAATATATATTTTAAACCATTAAAAAGCACCGCCATTCTTTTTTATAACCAACAACCTATTTTTTTAAATAATCCTTCAACTCTACTTAATAAATAAATAAAACCAACTCTCCACTTTTTCAATGTCAAAAAAATATATTTATTGATATCTAAAAAAATAACAATGAGTAAATAAATTTATTGATATCTAAAAAAATAACGATATAAAAATAACAAAACAAACATTTCTAACAAATTTGGAGGTGGTCCTTTATTGAAAAAATTAATCGAACCAATTATAACTTTTAAGAGTTTAGCAAATTTCCTTTGTTATACCTTTCTTAGGTTGTATTTGGTGATTAATTTTCTTTTGTTTCGAGCTTTGCCTCGCATTTTTGTAATCGGTTGTTAGAACTTTTGGTTCTTTTTATATAATATCTTGATTAAAAAAAAGGAGAGATTCAGTACTTTCTATAAAAAAAATTAACAACATAAAATTAAATAAATTCAATACTTTATATAAAAAATAACACGAAAAATAAGCCAAATTAACCTACTTTCCTAAAAATAGAAAATTTAACATTTTTTATTAATATTAATTAAAGAAAGTATTGTTTCCTAATAAAAACCTAACTACAGGCTAAATAATAGCTAGTCAAAATTCTCACAACACACAACACACACGTGTGTATATATATATATATATATATATATATATATATATATATATATATATATATATATATATATATATACTCACACACAATCAATTAAATTACAAATAAAAAAAAGACTAATTAAAATTTTAAAAAAATTATAGTTAGGTTATCTTATTTTTTTTAATAGGCAATGGTACTGAATTAGAGCAAAAGGGTTGCTCCTCCCAAATACAAGGCTAAAAGAAAACCGTTAATCAAAACAACTAAGCGGAAGAACATGCCAAATATGAAAATTACAATTTGATACAAGCTTAATACTCGATTGTAACCACGTCCACGAGCGGAACACAATCGCCGACATACACTTAAGGAAACTAAAACTCCCTCTTTTGAAAATGATGTTGTTGCGGCTCATCCAAATACTCCAACACGTCGCAAGCCAAATAACACCCACTGTCCTCCTTTTGGCTAAGGTCTTCAATCTTTCAAAGAAGAAAGGAAAGAGCATGAAGTCCTCCATAGTGAAGTCGGGAATGGGTCCTATCCACGCATGCACCTTCGTCCAAACATCTAACACCACTCGACAACCACCTAACAGATGAAGTAAGGGTTCCTCCACTGTCGAACAGAACACACAGAAGAAATCATTGGCGTCTAAAATACCCCTTTTGAGCAAATTATCTTTGGTGGCAGTCCTGTCATGTATAATTCTTGAACCAAAGAACAAGAAGTTTGAAGGAGCATTAAGATTCCACTAAAAAGATGCAGCTTTTACGACATGTTCATTGAGAGGTGGCCCTGACAGCTTTGCATAGAACTAGGAGAAACAAGTTTTTACCGTAAACACTTCATCCTTGTCAAGTCGCCATGTGAAAGAATCCTTAACACCATTCCTTGGGACTACGTGGGAAATAAACTCAAGGAGATCCAGCCACTGCCCTGTTGCACTAATGCTGTTGCCGTCAGCCAGAAGAAGAGCAGCATCCCACTGCCAGCCTGAAACCGTGTGGTTTCCAGCCGCTGCCACCACCATTCCGTCGTCCTAGCCAACACGAACAGCTCAGGAAAATGCACCATCAAAGGCAGAGTGTCTGCCCAGCATCCGTACCAAAATGGGACATCTTGGTCGTCTCCTATATTGCACAAAACAGCACCTGAGAAATTTTGAAATAGTAGAAAATCAAAATTATCAGAAATAAGAAGGCCGCGCAACCAAATTGAGTCAGAATTCTCGATAATGGAAATGTCCCCAATTAACACCTTCCTCCTCACGTTTCCGTATCTAGACTCAAGGATTCCCCGCCAAACCACATTCTCTTCCGTAAGTATCCTCCACTTCCATTTACTTAGAAGCGCTACATTCATCACCTCCACGTTCTTTACCCCTAAGCCACCTTCTTCGATAGACTTGCACACAATCTCCCAACTTTCAAGTGCAGTTTTGAACCGGTGGATTAATCTAACAATTAATAAACAAGAGAAAAAATAACATTAAAAAAAGAGAAAGATGTTCATATATATTTTTATTTTTGTTTTTCCAATCCAGCCTTTAAAAAACAAAAATGAGAACATTTTTTTATTAAAAGAGAGAGGGTCGATGCCCCATGAAAAAATGAACTACATAGGAATTAATTAATTAAGAAGTAAATATTTCCTTGGAGTCATTTTTCAACAAAAATCTAATATGACTTTGCTTATTATTATAAAACATACAATTGAGGCCAAGGTAGTGTTTACTGCTCTTTTTGGTAACCAATCACGAGCTCAGAAAGCAATTGAGATTAACTTGAAAAATCTGTAAAGTAATTTGTGCAAATAATTCATGTAAACTCATGTGTATGTGAATTAAATGCGGTTGTCGTTTGCACGATAACATCGTAGAAATAAAAATAGTGCGCACGGGGGCCTTACAGAAGGAGTCTGGATATTACGAGGGAAACATTTTTTAGAGGGGGCTAAATCGAATCTCGCTTACATTGCAGGGGTGTTGTATATTTAATCCCAAAACATTTTATTTATGTTCTAAAATACTTTTAAGAGAAACTCATTTAAATTTGAATTGTAATCAAATATTAAACCTTATAAAAAAATTCATTTAAATGTGTATATAAGTATTAGTTCAATTGTGTGGCTTAAATGATCAAATTTGTTAAAGTTTATAATTCCAAATTATGCGATTGAATTTTGATTAAAATGATATTTTTGTGTTCAATGAAACTTATTATGATAAGACATATAAAGATAATCCAAACAGGCATCGTTACTTATATAACCCACTGAATTGTGTGTCTAATATAACTATTAAATATGAAGAAGTAAAATTCAATATCAATAACAAACATTTTAAGATCCTTATCACGTAGGATAAGGAATTGGAGATTCACACAAATGAAGAACATTGTGAGGAAGTTTATCCACAGATTATTGAAATACATATCAAAAGTTCTTCAAGGATTATGGAAACACAACCTGAACTTAAGATAAGAAAGAGAGTCTGAAAGGCTAAGGATCTAGGATCGAACAAAATTGATTCCATAATTATTTCTTTTATCTAGTAGAAGAAAATAGTGAGAGTTTTGTTCATATGATTCCTATTATTCTTCAAGTGGAAGATGATCATCATAGGATTTATGAGAAAGAAGTGACTTCGGGTTACTTCTATTGGAATAATACTATCCAAGAGAAAATGTATTCAATAATGTCAAACCATCCTAGAAAACTTGTCAATCTACCTAAAGGATGAAATCCTTGGATGCAAGGGAGTGTTTAGAAAGAAGCGTTATAGTGATGATACATTAAGTACCTAGAAAGATAGTTAAGTGGCCAAGAATTTTTGACAAAAGGAATGTATTGATTATTTCAACACATAGGCACCACTCTTAAGGAAAACGGTAATTAAATGTATTTTTTACATTAGTTTCTTTGATGGCCTTATTGTTCATCACATGGATGTCAAAACGGAATTCCTAAATGGAGATCTCGATGAGGAGATTTACATGGAGAAACCATAAGGTTTATATGCTTCCTGGTATAGAATAAATTAATAGCGTGCAAGCTTGTAAAATCTTTGTATAGATTAAAATAAGCACCAAAACAATGACATAAAAAAATTGACTTTGTTGTTGCGAGATTCACCAATTAAGGAAAGACACACAATTTAGAGGGAAACTTTTCAATCATTATCAAAATAAGAATTCAAAGATTTTGTCATCATCGAAATATAGTATATCTTGTTCAATTTTGATTAAGACAAATATTATCAAACAAGAAAAAAATAAAAAATGTCATGCACATGAATGATGAAGTTAATTAAGAAGGCTCAACATAGAAATTCAAGTTAAGATTTGAGAGAATTGAACTTAACTAAGATGTATTCCTTGCAATATAAGATTCTTATATTTATTATACTCATAAGTCAATGTGGTTAAAATAGAAATGATAATATAAAATAATAGAAAAACAGTAGAGAAACTAATTTATAACAACCATACTAACTAATTCTCAGAAGCGCCCTTAAATTGCATTATATATAATACATAAACCACTTTTCAGATTCATCCATTTCCCTCTTTGAAACTCGCTTTTTGAAACTTTTTCTCTGTTTGACACACACAATGAAGAACAAAAAATGGGCCCTCCCTCTCTCTCACCCAAAGATGAAGATTCAAGATCGGAAATTGAAATGGAAGAAGAATGAAAAGAAAATTGGAAAGCACCACATTTTGCAAGAAATGTTAAAAGCTGATGAAAGAGTCAAAGAATTGACTGTCAGGTGTGAATTGCAGCAACCTTCTGCTTCAAGAAAAATATTTTGGTATGTTTATATATAGTATATTTAGTTATTTCACCATGCTTAGATTTTTTTTCTTCTAATCATTGTCTGTTTTTGTTGAATTTAGTAAAGAACTGAAGAAAAAGGAAAAGAAGAAAAACTCTAAGAACTTGAAAGAGGATGCTGGTGTTATAGAGTGTGTTAATTGGTACGTCAAAATCTATGTTTGTGTTCATATGTGTTTGATTAGATTTTTCTAGGTGTGTAAGTAATCGTGTTTGATTAGATTTTTCTAGGTGTGTAAGTAATCGTGTTTGATTAGATTTTTCTAGATGTGTAAGTAATAATCTCTGTTTGTGTTTGATTAGATTTTTCTAGGTGTTATAAGATTAGATGAATTGAATATAACCTTACTTGGTAAATAGAGTTGAGGGCTTGGGATATGGTGACCAAGATTTTAAAAAACGGTCGCGGTCGCCGCTATTTCGGTAGGTATAGGTGTCGCGACACTGATTGCAGTGTAAAATAATCACAATTCGTTCTTCAATATAAAAAACGGTTATATCTGTATCGACATTTGCGCAAACGGTTATATCTATATCGACACTGATTGCATCTATTTTCATACATCAATACTCATTCTAAATGGAGAGGTTCTGCAGAAATCTCTTTTCTGAGATTTTAGAAGTTTTAAGAAATTTTGAAAATGATTTCAAAAATGATCATTTCAAAAGTTGTATTTGTTTGGACGTTAATTTTTATATAATTGGTAATGTAGGGACTTGGAGGAACTAGAAGCTGCAAAAAACAAACTCAAAGAACTCCAAGATGAGTATTATGGAAATGACAATAGTCAAAAGGGAAAAGGTAAAAGTAGCAGCAACTGAAGCTATTCCCTGGATGAGGCATTAATACAATTCAACAATGCCTGTGATGCCGCTTTGTAATATGGATTCTTTGTTTGTTTACGATATATGAAAATTACATTACTATATGATATTGAAGAAGGAAACAAAACCTGCTCAGTTAGCATAGTTTCCTTTGGTTGATGATGAACTGTTATCAGTGGTAACATTTACAAGGCCATCCTTAAGAACAATAGTCACACACTTTCTGATTTCGGAGTTTATTATTGATTAAGTAATGGAAACTCAATGTATGTGACTTGAGTGAAGCAAAAGTTTAAGGGAAATAAAAAAGGAACTTGTCCTCCAAATACATTTTTCAGCACTCTAACATTACAAGTAATTGTATATTTAGACAATAAACAATATATGCTAGACTTATAACCACTTTCAAACCAAGAAAGATATAGCCTGAAAAGTTCTACCTAGAAACATATAGATATGATATAAATAAAAGGAATATGTATCTGTTTAAGCCATCTATCTGTCTGCCTTAAAGTATGCGTCTTATTCCTTCTAGCTACTAATGAAAATCTTACACAAGTTTGTATCATTAAGACCAAATGGGAAACAGAAGCCAAAATCAGTTAAAAGGTTTCCGGGACTTGAATTTCCAAATGCGCACAAAGCATGTAGAAAAATGTTGTCTCTTTAACACTGATTATTGTAGCCTTCTTCATTGTTTTCGACTCTGATGGAGGATGTGTTTTTCTTGTATAGTTTGTTTCATAATGTAATATAATTCTTAAATTTTAGATTGAGTTTTAAGGAGTGGGTGATGAGTGTCGATCTTTATAAATAAAAAATTGAACATTACCCAACTTGACCAAGCTTCGAAACTAGACTGCGGCAGAAACCCAAGACTAAACAGCATGGTGCCTCACAAAGCTAGTGCCATTCATTCAACATACCTGCTATCAAGCTAGCTAGTGCCCCATGTAAGGTGCAACACCACCAAAATTGATTATTATCACAAACTTCCACAACAAAGAAACTTCAAATACTCCCTGCTCATCTCAATTGCTCCAAAGAATGTTAGTACTTGATCTTGACTTTTCAGTCCTTACAAATTGTGTAACATATCATGACAGATATTACACTATGTTGGATTGTATCACTATGTCAGGTTCTCTTTTTCTTTTGAAGAGAATACTAATAATTATCTAGAATCTAAAATGTGTAGAATAATGAAATCTATGTGGTGAAAAAATTTGATGCTTGGGATGCATGTCCACACTACCTTTTATATCTTACATATATACCATAATGAAAATCTTTTGCATATTAGAAAATTAATATAATTCAAGTTAGAGGAAAGAAAAATATCAAAAGACAACCCTAACATTAAATAGAAACAAATTTAAAAACAAAAAACACCTAATATTCAAGAATCAAAACTTCAACGACATCCATAACAACTAGCAAAAGACAACCCTAATGAAATGAGTTTTCTCTTTTATGTCACTAAAAAATGAGTTGGAGAATGATGGCCTTGATGAAAGCATTGACACAACAACATCACCATTCACTTTATCAAAAGACATTGTTTGCAGTTTTCAACCACACGCTTCACTCCTTTTATCGTGACATATTCACAACACATCAATAGTAGTTTCAAAAGCCCACAACAACTCTTTGAGATCTCATAGAGTGTTTTATCATCAACACTTGTCCAGGATAAGTCCAACACCTCTACTTAATAAACATTAATTTAGGCACAAGATATGTAAAAATTAAATCATAAAAGTTACAATGTTTATACAATATTGATAAAAAATTTAGCTTCATGAAAACTCATTTACAAGGCCATCCTTAAGAACAATAGTCACACACTTTCTGATTTCGGAGTTTGTTATTGATTTTCATACTCACCATCTCACGTTGATGGAATATGGATTCCGTCTCTATTTAAACAGGAAAGTTAGGTTTAATTTGAAACAAATTAAACTAGATTAAAAAAAAAAAATTCTACACCATTAAAAAGCACCGCCACTCTTTTTTTAATCAACAATGAACAACCTATTTTTTTAAATAATCCTTTAACTCTACTTAATAAATAAAAAAAACCAACTCTCCACTTTTTCAGTGACAAAAAAATATTTATTGATATCTAAAAAAATAACAATGAATAATATAAAATGACAAAATACAAAAGAGACTTATAATTAGATATAAAAAGAGTAATAATTTTTATGTTACTATAAATAATGAAGCATGAATGCCTATCCGATATAGCGATGCGTTAGCCATTAAATTTTTTTTATTAAATATTATATATATATATATATATATATATATATATATATATATATATATATATATATATATATATATATATATATATATATATATATATATATATATATATATATATAAAATTAAATTTTCCTCTAACATTATATAAAAATTTAGTTAAAAGAATTAATAATATATTTCTTTAATTTGTATCGTCGTTGTATCAGAACGTATTAATTACATATCAAATACGATAATATAGACTTCAGCGTATCTATACTATTTTGGTTATAAAATTTTGCCCCTACGAACTAAAATTTATGGCTCCGTCCCTTTTTTTTTTGTGTAAGCAAGATATTTTGATAGGGAGAACTAAGGGTTCTCCAACCCGATTACACGAAAACGGATTAACCGCTCAAAAAAGAGAAAATTACATCCAATTAAGCTTATGAAAGATAAAGAAAAGGATCTTTAATGAACTCATAAAACGAATAATTGGAGAAAGTAATTTTCCCGCAAAAGGACCACTTCCAAACCATGGTCTTGATATTCCACACCGTATCGTCAAAGTTCCAATTATCCTCCCGGAAACAAACTCCATTCCTAACCAACCATAGAGTCCAAGTAGTAGTAGCTAACCACACTACATCCACCTTGCCACTCTTGACCTTTTTTTTACGGAAAAAGAAATGCCAATCCATAAAATTCGATAAACACCCTTCCTCCATAACTCCCACTTTTCCCATCCAAACCGCAATGGCTTTCCAAATATCCATCACCACCCGACAACCATAAAAAGAATGATTTCTATTCTCTAACTCATATCCACAAAAAATACAATTCAGCTTATCTAAAGGAAAAGAGATATCCCTATACACCAAAAGATCCTTAGTCGGTAACCTATCAAGAAGAAGCCTCCACCCAAAAGCCTTGATCTTAAAAGGCACCTCCGCCTTCCACACCAAACCAAACGCCTCATCAAACTCTCTTTGAGGCCCATACGGAATAAGATGATTAAACAAAAAAGAGTAACAAGAAGCTACCGAAAACACGCCTTCGGTGTTGAACTTCCAAATCACACTGTCTCTCCCTTCCCCCAAACCACCGAACTCGGAAACCCCCTCCTTCAACCGAGCCATCTCCGCCTCTAAACCCCTTTCCTCCATCACCTCCGCACTAGTCCCAAAATCCCCCCACCTCCACCTCCCCTCGAAACCGCCACCCATCCCCGCCACCGACACCCCTTTTAGATTAGAAACCCCATACAAATCCGGAAAAGTTTCCTTCAAAATAGAATCTCCCATCCAATTAGCCTCCAAAAATGGAGTGGAATACCCATTTCTCACATCAAACTTACAACCCTCGACAATAGGATCGCACAAACCGCTCCTACCTACTTTCAATAAGTCCCTCCACCAAGAAGAGTTAGGTTATCATCATACATCATACTAAATTATAATCCTAAATTTTTTTCCCACCAAAATTTCCCTCCAAAATCCAAATGGCTGCCATTGGCTAAAATAATTAATTAAAACATGTTGTATTTAACTTTATAGTTATTATTAACGTAAAAAAAAATACCATTGCACTAACCTCACGTTTTAAATGACTTAAATCAAAAAAATGTCTGTAATAAATAATAAATAAATTAACTGAATAACTTCACAATTCTATTAATTATTTTAATTAATTAATTAACTCTAATTCAATTAATTTACAAATTAAAAAGATGTTCACATAATAAACCCACTCTGCCACTCACGCATTCTCACATTCCTATTATCCCCAACCAAGTCCCTTACACTCACGTTCCTATTATCCGGAATCCACTCACCATCTTAACCAACCCTTACAACTTTATCTATAAAACCTCACAATTCTATCGTGATTTTTACAATTTTAACTCCTCGTGCCATTAATGAAGATATTCAATTTATATTCTCTTCCACTTATTCTTCTTATATCATCCTTTACCATTATTGTGTCATGTCTTTGCGTTTTGAATTTTAGTTTGTTTCTGAATTTTACTCTCTTTCATTTTAAATTTATTGTCGTTTTCTGTTTTTGATTATGATATAAACATTACAACACTTACTTTTCTCTCTTTCCTCTTCTTCATTGTTATCCTTTCAATATCTTGATGTCATTGAGGGTAATTTGTTTCAGTTTTAAAAAAATAAATTTTTTCTTTGTATTTTTAAAAATAGATTTTATAAATCTGTTTTTCAAAATATTACAAGTTTTTTTATATTCATTTTTTTAAAATGAAGTATTAGTTTTGACATCTTATAATATAAACTTACATTTTTTTTTGATAATCAATAATTGAAGACCAAAACTTAGTCAAAATCATAATTTTTTCAAAAAGTTGTATTTCAAAAATGATTTTTATGAAAATCTATTTGAAATAGCTTCAAAATTAAGTGATTTTTTGAAATATTGATATCCAAATTTTTTTCTCATAAATAGACGAAATACCTAAAATCACATTTTAAGAATAACTATTCAAACAATATTTTTATTTGAAGCTTTTATAAAAAAAAAAATTGTACAAATTCTTTTTACAAAATTTAATAACACTATAAAAATTATTTTTAAAAAAACCCAAAACAAACAAGCCCTTAACAGTTAACTCTAATGAATAATTTAGCGCTTCATGTGTTCTTTGGTGTGCTTGAGCATGCAAGTATTAGTGCCCTTAGTAAGCATGTATAAGTCTTAAAAGTTATTTCTAATGAATAATTTAGCGCTTCTGAAATGATATTGAGAATTAAGCTATTCTAAAAAGATGAATATTTGATTATTACTATTGCGCTTTCATTTTTTTTAAACATAGTGTTTTGTTTACTGCTGTGATCATTTCTAAATTTTTTATTGTAAACTCCTCTTACTTTGCTATTAATTGTGGTGTTACTCCAAAATAATATATTTATTTATTGTTTCTTGCTCAAAATGTCATTCATTCGATTAGAGAGTATAGATGTAAAGAATATATGTTGTTATTAAAAACTCAAATAAAGCCATTGAAAATTTCTTTAGCCACCTCCCTATGGGGGTCACCCCCAGCGAAAATCACAAAATACCCCTGCTTCGGAAATGAACTTCCGAAGCGCTTTTTTTTAAAAAAAATTTCCACAATTCGGAAGTGCATCTCCGAAAACACCTCATGGGGGGTGTCTTCGGAGATGAACTTCCGAAAACACCTCATGGGGGTGAATTCGGAAATGAACTTCCGAATTATGCAGAAACTGTGTTTTTTTTATGTTTTTTCTTAAACAGTCTCGCATTTTAATTAAACGTAAACGCCAAATAAAATAAGCAACAGATAAACTGAAAATACTAATATGATAAATCCGATGAAAATAATATATACAAACCGAAAATAATAATAATACTGTGCGAAAGATACAATCTGAAATCAAAAAATAAATAAACCCGACCACTACTGGGTGTGCCTAACCCTCTCACCCTGGGCCCTCCTCTACCGCCTGTACCCCGCCGCACGGCCCGCATCAGTGACGATCATCTCCATCACGGCGACTGCCTCTGGACCGCCCTGATCAACGATACCTCGATCCAACGCATCCCGCCCAAGCATCTCTATCCGCTGGCAGGTCGGCATGAGATCAATGGCGTGGTCATCCTCGGCCTGCTGGTTCTCCAGGATCTCCTCGTGTGCTGGCCTAGGAGCGCTGGGAACGTCGGGTCTCAGCAGAGGATGGGACACCCGGTAGAACCATGTGATGTACCCCTCCTCACTGTGCCAATCCTGTGTGACCCGAGTGAGACGGTACTCCTGCGGTACCACATGATGCTGCCAGTCCTCCCATATGGCAGTGAGCTGCACTCGGGTCACTGTGTCGGGAGCAGCGGATCAAATTGGCGTCGTTGCTATGAGTGTATGGAGATAACGAGTTTAATGTGATTGCGCCTGAATGAAAAAGAGCAAAAAGGAGGATTAGTAAGTTAGGTTTTGGCATAATAACATGATTCGAATTGGTTTGTATATTAAGGAGACAATATTAGTGTTCCTACGATATCTTTAGTGTGCAAGATTAGTACCTAAAAATGCAACATTAACCGAAGAAGAGTATGTAGCCTAGAATGAGTAAATGTTGTTGTGTGCTTCTTTGTTTTGATTTTTTTTATTTTTGCTCGAAGGGCAAAAGTTCAAGTGTGAGGAATTTGATCAGTGCATTTTGATGCATGTTCCTTTATGTTTGTACCTAGGCATTTCTATGATTTGATTTGTTTATTTTTCTATTTTATTATGTGTTTATATTTTAGTTTATTTTTATTGTTATTTGATTTTCGTACTTATTTTTCAACTTTAGCAGTCTGCACTGAAACGATCATAACTGGAGCTCCGGAAATCCGATCAACGCGTCCTAGTAATCGTTGGAAAGCTAAGAGAAAGAGCTACAACTTTTGTGTTAGAGTCGAAGTCAGATTCTGAGTGCATATTTTCCATAATTTCGTTTGAAGCTGCAGCATTAGTTTTATTTAGTTTTGGGTCTGGGTTATGTATGTATGACCCAGTTGGGTTATGACCCGAATTCTGGTTTTCTCCCATATACTTAGGT
Source organism: Vicia villosa (assembly GCF_029867415.1). Lineage (NCBI taxonomy): Eukaryota > Viridiplantae > Streptophyta > Magnoliopsida > Fabales > Fabaceae > Vicia > Vicia villosa. The sequence goes on along the minus strand of NW_026706152.1, from coordinate 197,049 downwards.
TTGGCCGTACAATTGACTATTGACGTTTTTACTATTCACGAAATTATGAGGCAAGCTTGTACGAATTCCATGGAGAACTAATTCCTTTGAGACAATTTACTGTATTCAGGTTCCGACCTTGAGGTTATTATAATTATAATTCAGTTCTATTCCTTTCAATATTAATCTATGTCTCTTGTTTGCTTAATTTGATTTGCATAGATTATATTGATTTAATTCGATTAGTTGTATGATCCTAACTATAGTCACGTTATCGTTTGCTTAATTCGTTATCGTGTCTGTTTAATTCATGTTTGCTTAATTCATGAAACTTAATCCCGTTTGCTTATTTCGGATAATAGGAACATACAACTTACATTATCAATTGCGCTTGTCAATGGATATTATAATCGAATAGGAATAGATAATCCACTTAGGAGGTTGGAATCACAATAATCATTGATAGATAGGAACCGAATCAGCAAATTGTCGTTTTAGCTTAACTTATAATCACTTGTTTTAATCACTTATTTGCTCTATTGTTCATAAATTGATCTAAAACCATAAACCCCCAATTAGATTTTTATTAGTTAATATCAAAACAAGAATCCTTGCAATACGATACTCGAGTTGTCGTTACCGTTAACTACAATTCTAAAAAATACTCGTTTTTTATCCGCGCGCGACAGCGGATCAAAGATCAAGCACCATAATTCTTCTCCCTATCGACCAAAGATGAATGCGCAGTGGGATCTTCCAACAAGAACATTAAGAAGATTATACAAAAGATGACGGTGGCATACAAAGACTGACACGAGATGTTACCATTTGCTTTGCATGGCTATCGTACTTCTTTACGCACATCAACACGGGGCAACCCTTTTCTCTCTATTTTATGGTATGGAGGCAGTTTTTCAGTGGAAGTTCAAATTCCTTCTTTAAGGATCATGAAAGATGCAGAGTTATAAGAAGTCAAATGGATTTAGACTCGACTTGACCAGATAAACTTTATTGATGAAAAGAGGCTCGCGGCTGTTTGTCATGGCAAGTTATATCAGAAGCGTATGATCAAAGCATTCAACAATAAAGTTAAGCGCCAAGTGTACCAAGATGGAGATTTGGTAGTGAAGCGTATTATCCTTCCGCAAGGTGATCCTAGGGGGAATTGGACTCCCACATACGATGGACCGTTTGTAATCAAGAAGATATTCTCCGACGGAGCCATGATACTCATCACCATGGATCGTGAAGATTTCCCGCACTCTGTGAATGCGGACATAGTCAAAAAAAATACTACGCATGAAAATATCCGCTAGGTTGACAAGCCTAGGCAAAATTAAGGGCATCACGGCGAGCCGAAAAGGTTCGGGCAAAAATTAGGGATATATATAAAAAAATTGTACACCCGGCAAATTGAAAACCTAAAAAGGAGGCTTGGGCCAAAAAGGGTATCCCGGTGGACTGAAAACCTGAAAAGACGGTCCAGGAAAAAGTTAGGGATAAAAGTGTATGATTATGTCCCGTCGAATTACATACCTGTTTCCAATCAACTTCGTCATCAATGATCAATTTTGAAAGGCACCAAGATGTTCAATTGCGTTATTCCGACATTGAGAGATGAGATGTTTGAAGACATAGGGGCAATAACAGAGTTGAGACTCGATGGGATCATTTCCTCATAGCTATTTTCTTTAGTTGTTCTATTGTACTTTCTTAAAATTTATGACAAGTTCCTCTTACTAGGATTTTTGTCTCCTTGTACAAAAAACGTCTGTTTAAAGGCCAGTCTTTCAAGTCAATACCAGCTTTAAAAAAAATCAAATTTGTTTTTATTTTTCCTGTTTTGTTTGCATAAACGTCCAATGTTTGTTTTGAGTGAACATATGCCTTTGAATATGATTGATGTTTACCAAAAATACATAAAAGAAAGACTCAGGAAGTGATTCCACAAAACCAATCTCAACAGAATCATATCCTCACAGAGTCATATCATCCAACATTTCATCTTCATGAGTGTTTTGACACGATCGTCATCCCTAGGAAATCTCAAGAAAGAAGTGGATCATTTCTCGCAGCAATATTACAAAAGATTTCCTCAGCATACTCAAATCAGATCACACTTACTCAATAGATTTGTGTTCCCCCCTCGAAGTTTGTCCTTCAACAGAGGTGCTTTCCCCAACCACTACAAAAAATTGCGTGGCAGTTTTTTAGGTCGGTTATATAAACCGCCGTAATTAATTGAATATTAAGACGGTTTGTACAAACGACGTAATATAGTTCACATTATGGTGGTTACAACCGCCACTTTTTGCTTAAACTATCTAAATTTACAACAAGGCTTTACTTTTCACTTTCTTTATTATTTAATAATTAAAAATATGGCATCAGATCTAGTTGACGCTAGTTTATTCCCTAAAAATTTGTGTATCACAATTTTTTTTCTTTTCCCTAAACTATATTTTAGGAACAAACAATAAAATAAAAAAAAAGTTCTCTCTTATTTATTTTTTTAATAAACAAACAAAATTCAGGGTTTCTCTTCTACGAAAAAAGTCAATGGACCATGTCTTCTTCAATTGGTTTAGGGTTTTTCAAAAACAAACATTCAAGGATCTTCTCCTCTCTCCAAACGAAAAAAAAATCTCGGATAAGATATAAGTGTCATACCCCAAAATTTGCCCACCATACTTTCATACTCAAGCTCATCTAGATGTCAGAAGCTCAAGACTTGACTGACTGCACATTCTCCTAAACAACAACCCTCCACTAGGGTTTTATTTTTCTCAAGGAGAAAACAACTTCTAATGTCTCAAATGAACCCAATGGCCTCTCATATGGTTCAAAGGATCCTTACCTTAAGTTTCAAGCTTCAATCCCAAGGATTGCCCAGTCAATTGCTCAGAAAGTCAACAGTCCACCAGTTTGACCTAAAAGACAACTGTGGTCAAAGTACAGTCAAAAGTCCTTATTTTTTGTCAACATCCTTATTTTAAAGTATCATTCATCATTTGATCAAGGAATGATCATGATTCATCAAGGAAAGTTCAAAAATCAACAAAACCTAAAGTTTCTAAATTAGGGTTTTTTAACCTAAAGTGAACTGAACTTTGACCAGCCATAACTTTCACATGGAACATCATAAATTTCCCACCCAAAGCTCATTTTGAAGGAAATTGAATTCCCTACAACTTTGTCTCTCACATTCCAAGGCTAGAAATGCACCATTTGAGAGATATGAGCAAATACATTATAGGTCCTTCTAGAAGCTCGCAAAAAGCTAATTTTTGTCAGAAGCCATATCTTCAAGATAAAATCCTCAAATGAAAAAATTGTTCCAAAGTGTCTTGTAGAGGACATCTTGGGCTTTCCAAAAAGTCCTAGAACATGTTCATATGATAAAAATTGAAGGAGATACGAGGCTCAGAAGTTGGTCGATTCTCAAGAAAAACACAAAACCCTAATTGCACAAATTGGTGTTTTTGGACTAATGGGCCTAAAGAATGGATCCCAAACGTGTCTATGGGCTTTATAAACGTCCTTAAATTAATTATTTTATTTTTATCACATTTATTTTATTTATTTGAATTATAGTTCATCTAAATATTAATAAATCATGTAAAATATGAAATAATTAGTTTAAATCAAAGATTAATATTCCCAATCAAATCCAATCATCCATATATGCTTATTTTGATGAAAAATTCGTGGTGAATGTGATTGGAAAATATTGAATCAATATTGAGACAAAAATAGAAAGAATTATTTGATTTTTCAATCAAATTTTTATCTCTCCAATCACATGATTTACTTCTTAAATTATTGACCTAATGCCATCACTATAAAGATCACAACATGTTCAGCATAAGGGTTCACGAAAACCATGCCTCAAGAAAGAACTCTAAACTCTCAAATTTTCCCACAAAATTTGCACCTTCGGTTTCAATTTTCAGGCCATTCTCAAGGTGATTTGAGCACTCTATCACCTTCCCGAGGTTCCCAGCAATCAATCTCAGACCTTTCACGATCTCAAAGCCTCCCAGATCAGGCCATCCAAGTCCAATCGGTTTGGTAAAATTTCTTGAAGTCGATTTCAAATTCTATGCATATTTAACATATTTGATGCATTTGTTCAGGTTCAGGACGTGATTTAGAACAAGTCTAACGTATCACATGCGAGCTTTGAGACACGTAGCATGATACGCCATTGTTAGGGCATGCCATACCTTGTAGCTCGGATTCATGGTTACGAGTGTTTTTAAACCAAACAGACCTCACCAACGAGTTCGTAGCAGTCGAATTAGTAGGTCTGGGCTTTTCTATGTTTTGTTTAATGTCGTCTTTGCATGTTTCAAGCTTCGAAGGATTTTCCGCAGGAAAAACCATGGCAAAACCCGCGGAAAAAATCGCAGGTAATCTGGGGAAGAAAGTGAATAGTGGTCGAAGACTTGGTTGACCACACGTGTAAAGCTTTGATAGGCCAGTCAACAATTCCATGCCCTCTCTCTTTGTGCGATTGGACGATTAATAGAAGAAGGGGCCCACGCGCTGAATCTCCCCACTTGTTATTTGTTTTAATATTTATTGTTTGACGGCTATTCAAATAACAAATGAAGCAACTGGCGCAGTTGGCAATTGGGAAGTTTACATCACACCACAAGCCTGGGTTTGATCCCCAGCGATGCAATTTTTTTTACATATTATTTGGTCACAGATCCAGCGCCATCACTTCATGAAGGATCAGGGTGTACCATCTTGTGCTGACCGTTGGATTCTCATCAAAGCCAGATCAAGTGGACCATGAAGCGCTGCCTCACCATGCTCCCTCGGAGAGTGCCACACAGGATCAGAGCTAAGTTTATTTTTAAATTTTTTAATTTTAATTACATAATTCCTTTTCTTTATTTAGTTTCTCTTCTTTTTCCCATTGATTATTTCTCTAAAAAATCTTTATTTACTAATAATGTTATTTTTGATAATTATTAGTTTTTAATCGTAAATTCGACTTTTTCCTAATTTTATCAATAATTGTTTTTAAACGCTAAATTTTTATTGCACAACTAATTAATTAGGATTCAATCCAATAATTAAGAAAAACCCTAATAAATAAATCTTTCATACACTAATTCCTATTACTTTCATCCTTGATTTTCAGGTTATCGAGGATTTGACGACGATTCAAGTTTATTTAAATATTTTTTACTATAATAATTAATTAGGTTTTTTACTTAATTTCCGTCTTTTCTTTTCCGCAAACCCCCTACAGGTGTTTATTGTAAATCCCTCATCCCTAAACTTGTAATAGAGTAGGTCTTTACTTTCCGCACTTAATTCCTGCACAATATTTATTGCGTGGTTAGTAAACTAGGGAGTGGCAAGACTAAAAGCAATCGTTAGATCGCTAACTCAAAGATAGATATCTGAACATAACACACATAATTGCTACACACACTCACCTTTAGGGTAACCACTCTTATGCTGCCTTCTTAATCAAAAATAGTCAAGTCCCTCGGATATAGGGATACCTTAGCTTGCTGCCTTCGATTCAAAATCACCATGTCCCTCCGATAAAAGATCTCGTCCCTCGATTAAATGGTAGTAGTCCCTTCGAATGCTAAGGTATCCTTACTGTTTCCTAAATGACTATTATATCCTTCCCTTAGACTACCTGCCCTCTTTATAGTAGGGACAGTCTTAGGCGAACGATAATTCTCGATGACCCTTCGATGACCCGCACATCCAATTGAAAGACTTCTTGCCCTCTCATGGTATGGATAGACCCTTTCGCCCGAAAGACTTAAAGAAAAAAAAAGACAATCTTAGGGTAGGTGTTCTTAAATGCTTGCTCTCATTCAAAATTCAAAAATGCTTTTCACACCTCCTTTTCAAAACGATTTCCAAAAGGCTACGCTTATTTACAAGCTAAAGTCCTTATTAAAATCTTTTCTAAACACACACTACATTTCTTTTCAAACAACTCAAACAAACAAGTGAGCTAAGCAGCTAAGAGCCCATGGATAACCATGGATACAAAGGGTGCTTTAAACCTTCCCTTTGTATAACCTACCCCCCGAACTCAAAGTCTTTTCAACGGTCTTTCCTGTTCTTTTTGCCTTTCCTAATTAGATAAAATAAAAGTCGGTGGCGACTTTTGCTTAACCGCAACATTTCTAAAAGTCAGTTCTCCCACCGTATTACAATAAGGGTTTGCGTTTTCTCATCATTTGTTTCTATTTTCTCCTCATTTTATTCTTATTTCTCATCCTTTGATTCTTGCTTTCTGCATCATGATAATAGGGTTGCGTTTTCTAATCGTGTGTTATCCACCAAAATCCTACGCATCTCTGTTTTTCGTGTTTTCTTGAGGGTAAGTTGCAACACAACAGTTAACTCCGAGGTTCTCTTCGTCAGAGTTTATTTGTTGTTCATCATTCATAGGTTGCATTCCCTGAATTTCCTAAATCTCGATTTCTCTAACCGTATCCGAATAACATTTTGTATCCTTCACCAAAAAATCCGGAACAAACTTCAGGGTTTCTCTTTGTGTTGCCTCGGGAGTTAGAGAATATGGTTTATCCAATCCAAACAGATAATTTGGATTCATGGGCGGAGGAGTAGATGGAGAAGAATCTTCCACCGGTGGAACATGAACAAAATTGAGAGCATCGAAGAATCACTTGCCTTTTGATTTGGAATCCTCAACAAGATTCATAATCGATTTGGTAGAATTGAAATATGCATTATTAATGTTTTTCTTTATGGGAGAATAAAAGAGGAGGAGCCTCAACATTGAAGGCTTAGGTGAAGCGCGACACATACGATCGTACTCAATCGTCATATAATCGAGATGTCTTCATTACATACCTAGATCAAAGCATGGAGATCTTCACTAGGGAGTTGATATTTGAAGCAGACATCAGAACTCGTCATAGCAGAGAGCTTATCAATGAGGTTTGATAACTTGACATTACAATCAGCGTCGAGGATTTTGGTGTCATGTCCAAACGAGTTTGTTTATCTCATTGTTTGCAATTTTTAGTTTATTTTTTGGTCATGATTTTTGATCATATTTGGTTGGTTGTAATTTAATTTCATTAATTATTGATTTTGTTTAAATGATTTGAGTCTTAAGTCTATTTTATGAGCCTTGAATCTCTAACAGCTTCCTCATTTATGGTTATTTGTTAAGACATTGAAGCATTCTCCAATTATCACTATTTTTATAAAATAGATTACAAAACCTATGTGTGAGACTAGAGTTTTGGCCTCTCTCATCTGGCATATGAGTTTCTCCTTTTGTAGCCATCATTCATTATGATTAGTACCCATGAAAAAAGAGACATATTTGTTCTAAATTATAATTTCAATATCTTTGATATGTAGACCACGCAGACTCAACAGCGTGTTGATATAGATGCTGCAATTGCACGTTTGGAACACAGTAGAATTGTTCTTGCAATTGATAGACAATAATTTGTGCGGAAAGGTTACATTATAACCAATTTTAATGATATTCTATCCAAATTTTCATTTCTTCTTTGAGATAAATGAAAATAAAAACCGGCGAGTGTTCAATCCTCTTCCACCTTCAGATCACGAATAGCGAACATGTCAATCTAGCTCTTCAAGTTTAAGAAGATTGAACATGGAAAAGTGTCATACCCCAAAATTTTCTCTCCATATTTCAAGATATTTAAATCAAGATGGTTTCTTCATACTAAAACATTTCTCAAAGTGTTCAAGATTACCTAAGGTTTCATCAGGCAAAGACTCCTCATAAGCAAAAGGACTATAATTAGGGTTTTGATTTACTCAAAGGAAATTTAGCCTCTAAGAACTCAAGTGGATTTCATGGTGTCTCATATACTTCAAATTATCCTCATACCAAGTTTCAAGCCTTGAATCACAAGTTTGCCCAATCAATCGGTTAGTTGACCAATAGTCAACTATGTAAGGCAAAAAATCAATTGTGGCCAACATATAGTCAAAACTCAAGATTTTTGGTCAACACCAACCATTTGAAGTCATATTCATCATTTGATTAAGGGTTGATCATGATTCATCTCAAAACTCTCCAAAATCAAAAGTTACTAAATTAGGGTTTTTGGTCATTTTTGAAGGAAAGTCACCCAACTTTGACCAAGCATAACTCCCACATGCTTCATCAGAAACTTTTCAACCAAAGCTCATTTTGAATGAAATTTCATTCTCTACAATTTTGACTTACCAAGGACTTGGCCAAGAATGCTTCATTTGAAAGATAGGAGCCAAAATGTTACAGGTTCTTCTAGAAGTCTACAAAAAAAATACATGATTTCATAAACTTGGAAAATTTTCAAAATAACAAGGAAAGAAACCTTAGTTTTCATGGTCATCAAAAGCATGTTTTCTTGCCATAAGCTTTCACTTACTCACTCTATAAATGGACAATATTTCTTCGGCATAAGGGCACTCACAAACAAGCTAGCAAAGAAACACTCACCAAACTTTCAAAATTTCAAGAAAACTAGGACACACGAAATTTCCCAGTGCAGCCATCTTTAAGCCAAGCCAATCGTCCTAATCTCCTTCCAAGATATCAAAGAGTAAGAATTGATCAAAAGCCACACTTTGTAGCACTCAAAACGAACATAGCATTATCATCCTCTTCATTCATTTGTGAAATTTTCGTATTTTAATTATTAAATTTTAACATGAACTAATGATGTTAACGTGTTCCTGAGATAAATTAGAATAGGTTTGACGTATCACATGTGAGTTTCAGGGTCCAAATCGTGACATGCCATTGTTAAGGTTTAAGGAGCTGTGACCTTCGAAACCATAGCTACAGGGCTTGTCTAACCAAACTGACCCCATATTTGATCTCAGGGAATGATTTTATGTGGATCTGAGTTGCTTTTATTTTCGTTTATCATGTTTGTTTGCGGATTTCAAAATTGCAGATTTAGCAACGAAAATTCGTAGCAAATATCATAGCAAAAATATAGCAGTTTCGTAGCTAATATGTATCATTTAAATGATGAAGACGGTGAATAGTAACAAGGACCAATTGACTACGCGTGTGGCACTTTTGTTGGTCCTGATTAGCCAGTCAATGTCCCAGGGAACCCACCTTGATTTTTGTGTTGAATTGACCATAGCACTTACGTTTTACTCCCTCCGTCCCACAATGAGTGACCCATTTGGAATAAAATGGTGTCCCAAAATGAATGACCGATTTCAATTTCCAATACACTTTTTCCAATTTTACCCTCTAATTAATAAAAGTTTCATCATTTCCAATACATAATAGGGGTAGTATAGTAAAAATACCATTATCTCTCTTACTTTTAACCACTTTTCTTAATCTGTGTGAAATGGTGGACTGGGTCCCTCATTGTGGGACGGAGGGAGTAATATTTATTATTTTTTGTCCAATTCACTAACAACAAAATCAGCGTAGCACCATTGGCTGTGGGAGAACATTGGCAAGCATAAGTCTCAGCCCCTGCATTTCATTTTTACAATTTTGCTTTTACTTGTTCTTAACCCTTTCCCTTTTGTTTTCTTTTTTTTTATATTTTTGTTTCATATTTTGTTTTTTTAAATCAACACAAACTAATAAAATCAATAAATCATAAAAAAAATATATAAAATAATAATAGTAATAATGATAGAGTTAATTAGTTGTTTTTATTTCATTTAATTTAATTTAAACTTTGTCTTAATTAATTAATTTTATTTATAAATACTATTTTGTAAATTTTAATTAATACTTGATTTAATAAAAAATATCACAAAATCAAATAAAAAACAATTTTGGATTAATTTGACTTTCTTTTTTATTTAATTAATATCTCATAAATATCTCATAATTAATTCATTAATTTTGTTTTAACAAAAATATTAACTCATAAAAAATCATTAAAAACATCAATAATTTTATATTAGTTTTTTTATTTCTCTAATAAGTTTGTATTTTTTTCCTTAACTAAATTATTTTTTAAAAGACTTAATTTAATTTTTGATTCACTAATATGATTAATTCTTTCAGGATTTATTTTTGTAAATAATTTTTCTTATCATTTAAATTCATTCATTAAATATACAAGAATTAAGATTTTTTTAGATTTGTAAACTAATTTAGATTTTTTTGCTAATATTTAATTTAGATGATAATTTTGTTTTAACTAATTAAATTAGTTTTATTTTATTTAAACCATAAGAAATCTCTCCTCCCTCTAAAGCCCTAATTCCTTTTCTTTTATTTGTTGCACTTCGATTCTTAGAATAAATTGTATAAGATTGTATGATGGCCATGTAATAGTATAGTTTATTCATATAATCATGTAACTGCTAAGGGATGTAATAGTTTAGGTCTATTTATTTTTCTGCATTTTTTTGGCATATAATTATGTATCTATCCCAAGGCCTTGTAATAGTAATTAGGACTATACCTCTGTTTTTATTTTCTGCACTTTTTATAAACTGCTTAGATGTATGCCTTAAGATTGTATGATAAGATAAAATCAATTGTTATATCACTTAAAGCCCAAGATTTAAATAACTGAATACAACACACCTGCACACTTACACCTCTAAGGTATCATCTCTTTGTTGCCTTTTCGGTATAATGGTCATATCCCTAAAACGTAGAGGTACCTTAGCAAAAGGTGACCCTAAATGCATCATCATCATAGTCCCTTCAAATAAAGATCATAGTCCTTCAATGTCCCTTTGGTGTTGCCTACGAATAAATAATCTCGTCCCTCGGAGTCCCTTTGGAAAAATGATGATAGTCCCTCTAAATTGCTAAAGTATCTCTACCATGTTGCCTTCAATGACCATAGATGACCATTCGCTTGTCCCTTAACATCCAATGGATATGACTATCTACCTACAAATGGTATGGTTAGTACTATCCCCTAAGGAAAGTAAGAAAGTATAGGAAAGATCAAGTAATTAGGGTAAGTAGCTCTTAATGCTTGCACACAACTTAAAAGACAAAATGCTTTTTGCTCTACACTTCTTCTCAAACAAAGATTTCAAAAAACTTTGCATACATTTTTTAGGACTGATACAAGAATCATTGCAAAGTTTTTCCTTACTGTTGGCACATTCTTTCCCAAAACACACACACACACACACACAAATCAAGCAAACAAATAAAGTGAGCTAAGTAACTAAGAGCCCGTAGATAATTGCGAATGAAAAGGGTGTTAACACTTTCCCTTTTCATCACTTACTCTCCGAACTCAAAATCTTTTTAAAAGATCTTTCCTCTTCTTTTTACCTTTCCTAATTGGATAAAATCAAAGTCGGTGGCGACTCTTGCTTACCGCAACATGTTTTGCAAAATAACAAAACAAAAGTCAGTTCTCCCATTATATTACACTTACCCGCGTCGTCCTCTCCCCCAACCGGAATTCCTTCTTCCTCCACCGGCGACTTCGGCGCCGTTTCAGACCCATCATCAAAACCTGCCCTAAAAGAACCCTCTTTCGAAACAGAGTCTTCTATCTCCGAAGCATTTGACACCTGGGATTTTGAAAAGGAACTTGGAGAGAAGCATTCCTCCTTCAATCTCAAAGTGTACACCGTATTATCAATCTTAACCTCCAATTTTTCAGCAACCCCCTTATCAAAAGGAAGTCAGACCATCACCCTGGCCATATCAAGACTCATTCTTTTTATAACATCATCATCAGAGCACACATAGGCCCCAAGAGCGTTTGCTACGATTTCAAAAAACTCGATACACCATGCATGACAGGGTACACCAGATATTCGAATCCAAGCCACACGTTCTTTATCAATATCACACTCCTTCCAATGTCTAATAACACTGAACCATTGTTTCCACCACGACTTACACTACAAGAAAAGTGTGATATAGCCACTTAATGTTGCGACGTGATTATCACGTGGCTCAAAAAAGTGAGTTGCGACGTGATAATCACGTCACTATAGGTTTTTTATATTAAAAAACTAAAACCAACGTTGGCACATGGGGTGTCTTTAAATATTATTTAAAAAAAAAAGTTGCGAAATGAAAAACACGTCGCAACCTTTAAATAAAATTAAAAAAATTGAAAACAGATAAAGTAGTCTGACAAAGGGGGGAATTTCAAAGGGGGAATTTCAAATTTTCATTTTTTTTGTTGCGGCGTGTATTTCACGTCGCAACCTTTTTTAGTATACCACGCCATAATTAATGCTGAACGTTGACTGACACATTTATTGCTTTAGGAAGTTGCGACGTGATTTTCACTTCGCAACCTAGACACGTGAAAATCACGTCGCTAAACTCTTTATTACCTTTTGCCAAAAAACTTCTTCCCCTCTCTCGTTCCAGAACCCTTTTCCCCAATTTCTTTCTCTTCTTCCTCATTTTCTCCAACCCCTCTTCCCCATTTTCTCCAACCCTTCTTCCTCATTTTCTCCCAAAATCTCTTCCCCATTCAAGGTAAGTATGAAATCCTTTTTGATTTTTTCTTCTTATACTGATTTTTTTTGTTCAGATATTTCATAATATGGGTTTGTTTTTGATTAATTTGTTTGTTTTGTAGGTACTAATATTCAAACTAATGAAGAAGCTAAGTTGCAATTAAGCTTGTAAGTTTTGTTTATCTATTGTTTTTGTAGTTGGAAATTTTTTGGCTTTGGTTGCGTGATAGTGTAGTTAATCTTAATCTGAAATGAGTTTAAGGAGAGATGATTGTGTGTGAAATTAGTTACTGCTGTTAATTTTATGCTAGGGATTATGATATGAATTTTGGAAAATTATCATTACATTTGCTTTTGGTAAACCAGAGATGGAATAATATTATGATTTAGAAAATTATCATTTCATTTACTTTTTGCTAAACCAGATATGGAATAAAAAAGAAGTACCATAATTTGATGGTATCAAAATAAAATAACCAGTATATTTAAAACAATAATTTCTATTAAAATTGAGAATATTATTCTATTATTGGTTTGAATCTACAAATGGAATTGAAATTGAAAACATAACCGTGATTTTTTAGAATCTCAAACGATATGATGCCACGAATGAAAATATTTTCCATGTTAAGCTTAATTAATTAAATGTCATAATGCCATGAATGAAAACATTTTCCATGTTTAAGCTTAATTAATTAAATGTCATAAGAATTTCACCAAAACAATTTATATTCCACCTTTCAAAAAAAAAAATCTTTTTCCTACCAATAGTTATGTCTTTTCATTGGTTTAATTTTTTGTATAATTTCGTTTTAATTTTTATAATTTATTTGTTTGTGTTATAAACTTTTTTTAGGTGTAATATTTGTGATTGAAGATTAAAGGAAGATATTTGAAGATATTTGAAGATTGATAGAGGAAGATAGAGGTAATTTTGGCATTTTATTTTTTTTAGGTTTTTTTTATTGATGAATTAGATTGTAGAAAATTAGGTTTGTAGAAAATTATATTGAAGGTTAAAATTGATGGATGTTAGTTTTGTAGTAAATTAGGTTTATAGAAAATTAGAGTTGGAAATTAGATTGTAAATTAGAGTAAAAAAATTGATGATTAGAGTTGAAATAGATTGAATAGATTGAATATTGAATTTTAATTGAATATTTAATTTTGATGATTAGAGATGATGAAAAATTGATGAAATATATTAGGTATAATAAGTTTGTATATTTGGTATAATTGAATTTTGATGATTAGAGATCATTAAAAATTGATGAACAAAATAGAAATGAAATGTTATTAGAAATGAAATATATTAGGTATATATTTAAAATAAAATACAATGGATTAGAATTATATTTTATATTTCTTAAAAGGAATAATAAGTTTGTTAAGAACAAAATAGTGTGAATTAGTATTTTTTAAACAACATTTTAAATGAAGTTTACTACATAGTTATTAAAAAATAATATATTATTTTGTTTTAAAAATGTTTATTATAGTGTGAAGTATATTATTTTGTTTTGAAAAATAATATAATAATATTTTGTTTATAGTTGATATAATTAAATGTTTAATTATTTACTTATAGTTGATATAAGTAAATGTTTAATTATTGTTACTAAAAAGAGAATGATTGGATATATGTGCAGTATGGAATATTATTTGTATTATCGTAGTTGGATGTACGATAGAGTGGAACCAGGAAGACGTGCACTTAAACCCAATTTTATAGAAGGAGTTAACGGGTTTATCACGTGGGCGTTTGCTCAAGAATGTTGTCGAAGCGAAGGAGGAGTTAGGTGTCCCTGTCTTAAATGTGAATGTAGACCTATAATTAGTGACCCAGATGAAGTGGTCAGGCATTTGTATAGAAGGGGTTTCATGGAAAATTATTGGGTCTGGACGTATAATGGTGAAAAATTGCCGAGTAACGTACCAGACACTAGCAGTACGCATGCTTCAAGTAGTCGTCCGTCAATGGAATATGAGGAAAGACCGCCTATTGAATATGAGGAAAACTTTAATCAGATCGGTGACATGGTTGAGGATGCTTTTGGTGTGAATGTGACCTATGATCAACCTGAAGATTGTGATGGGGAAGAGATGCCGAACGAAGAAGCGCAGAGATTTTATCAATTGTTGAATGAGATGAATACGCCGTTGTTTGACGGTTCGTCTGACTCCAAGTTATCAATGTGTGTGAGATTATTGGCCGCCAAGTCAAATTGGAATGTTCCTGATCAGTGTTTGGAATTCTTTGTAAAAATGATGTTGGACTCAACTGAAATGAAAGACAACTTACCTACAACATTTTATGAAGCAAAGAAGTTGGTGTCGAAGTTGGGCTTAAGAGTAAGAAAGATTGATTGTTGCATTAATGGTTGTATGTTGTTCTACGACAATGAGTTTGGTACTCAAGATGGGTTGTTGGAGGAATGTAAGTTTGTCTGATACAAGTTAATGATGTGGTTGCAGATGAACAAACTACAAGTTTGTCTGATACAATGGTTGAGGGGCATCTAGTTGATTCGTCTATATTGGATGAAGAGCATGAAGATATTGCATCTGAGGACAATATCACATCAAATGATGAGAATGATGTGGATGACGAGCACGAAGATTTAGAATAATGAATATGTGTTGTTGAAAATGTATTTTTATAATTTCACTTAATGAACTATGTATTGAATGTGTTAATGACAACCAGTTGTTGAGATTATATTTTTATAATTTTACTTAGTCAACCATTTGCTGAATATATTTATATTAATTGTGTAATCTCTATAAATAGGTAAAATGCCACCCCGACTTGATAAAGGTAAGGGTGTAGCTGATGATAGTGGTAAGAAGAAGCACCAACGCCCACGATTAGTAGTATGTCAGTCACCTCAGTTGGCCACGTGTCCTCCCCCGCAGAGTCAGGTTAATCGTATGTCCATGGCCAGTACTCAGGGTTTTCTGCCACTACTCTCCTCTCAGTATCCATATGACAGTCCGTCTTTTATTACCCCACCACCACCTGGTTACCCATCCTTCCAGCAGACACAGATGCCCCCATCCTTCCAGCAGACACAGATGCCCCCATCCTTCCAGGAGACACAGATGCCCCCATCCTTCCAGCAGACACATGTGCCCCCATCCTTCCAGCAGACACATGTGCCCCCATCCTTCTGGCAGACCGGAGGATCTAGTTTTCCACCTCCCACACAGACTGGTCCCTCATCTTTCCAGCAGACTGGAGGATCTAGTTTTCCACCTCCCACACAGACTGGTCCCTCATCTTTCCAGCAGACTGGAGGATCTAGTTTTCCACCTCCCACACAGACTGGTCCCACCCCACATCCCCCACATGTGCCCCCACAGGATGATGATCAGGCGGAGGATGAGACTGCGGAGGATGAGACTGCGGATGATCAGTTGGATGGGAGTGATCTTCGAGGGGATGATGATCCGAGTCAGATTCATATCATTGATGGGAGATTTTTTATTAGGCCCGAAGGAAGCTCGTAAGTTTCTTATTTATCAATTTTTATTTAAGTATACATTTCCATTTTTTATAACTTTATAATTAATGTTAATTCAATTAATGTTGTTTAGATTCACGCCGAGTCGGACTGCTGCCAAAGTTATAAGTTATATAATTCAGCAGAATTATTAAAAGCTTATAAAGACTTTTAAAGATGTTAAGGGCGATGATAGAGATCATTGGTTTGCGAAATTTCAGGTATACTTAATTTATTGTTTAAGTTATTGTTATTTAAATAACTTTTTCACTAAAATTATCTAACTTTTATTTTATCTACTTTTAATGCAGGAAAAATGTGTGTGGGAACCAATGAAAGAGAGACAGATTAAAAAAAATTATTATGGCAGAACTGCAAGACGACTTTCTGACATGCTACGACGTGTTAGAAAGCGTTGGGAACTTCATGGCATCCGTCCTAGTTGGATAGGAGAAGAAATCTTTCGGGAACTTCTTAAATATTGGGAGAGTGATGAGTTTGCGGCCAAATCTGAAAATGCAAAGAAGATGAGAGCATCTGAAAAGGGTGGTTGCCTTAATGCTGTTGGAAGTATAAGCACTGCTGAGCATGTTCGTCGCATGGTAATAATTATTACCACTTCTCAAAGTTACAATTTCAATTAATAATTGATATTATTAATTATAGTTTATTTTGTTATTTAGACTAAGGAATTAAATAGACCTCCACTTATGACCGAGCTGGTTGCGAGGACTCGGAAAAAGAAAACAGGAGATTTTGTTGACAGTCGTACACAAAAAGCTATGGTAAGTTATTTAAGCTATCGGTATTATTTTTTAAGCTATTTGTATTATTTGGTTAAGCTATCGGTATTATATTTGGTTAAGTTATCGGTATTATTTGGTTAAGTTGAGTATTATATTTGGTTAAGCTATCCGTATTATATTTGGTTAAGCTATCGGTATTATTTGGTTAAAGTTGAGTATTATATTTGGTTAAGCTATCCGTATTATATTTGGTTAAGCTATCGGTATTATTTGGTTAAAGTTGGGTATTATATTTGGTTAAGCTATCCGTATTATATTTGGTTAAGCTATCGGTATTTCTTTAAGCGATGAATTGTGATGTATTTGGTGGTGATTGTGAAGTGCCGATAAAGTGTTGATATATATGAATCAAATTGGTGATCAAAGTTAGAATGTATGTGTTATAATGTATGAGTTAAATCGGGATTATTATTCTGATTTATTAATTAATTCCGACAGGTAGAATGTATGTGTTATAATGTATGAATTAAATCGGTATTATTATTCTGATTTATTAATTAATTCTGACAGGTAGAATGTATGTGTTATAATTTTCATGTGGCATGTGACATGTTGTGGCGTGAAAATCATGTGGCAACTAAATTTGTGGCGTGAAATTCATGTGGCAACTAAATTATATTTAACTTTTTTTTGTATGTGTAGGATGATTATCAGGCATTGCTTGTACAATTTCTGACTGCTAATCCTAAGTATACTCCAAGACCGGGAGAGCCGCTTCATCCAGATGTAGATTTTTATCTTTGGAGTAAAGTCATTGGCGGCAAGGGGCCTAACGGGTGTTTTTTTGGTGGTGGAAATTTGGCAGGCACCTTGAGATCTGATGATAGAACTCTATATCAAAGAGTTCTCGACGGGGAAGGAGGTTCACGTCCTGTAACTTTAACAGATGAACAGAGAGACACTGTAAGACAATTGGCGATAAATGAGGTGAGGCGTGAGGCGGCGGAACGTGAAGCGGCACTGAAAGCCCAAATGGAGGCCCAAATGGAGGCCCAAATGAGGGCAATGCGGAGTGAGCATCAGCGGGAAATGGAGGTCATGGCGAAAAGACAATCGGATATGGAGGCACAAATGCGACAATTTATGCAATCCTTTGGTGGAAACCAAAATATGGGGAGTTCTGCGCCGACTGATCAGGAAAATCTAAATGAGGATGAGTTTCCCGACCCGGATTGATTGTTGATTTAGTTTAGTTTTTATTTGGTTGTTATAACTTTTAATTTTGAATTTGTGTAAACTATTAATTAAATTATAATTATATTATTTAGTAATATTAGATTTATAATTTTAGTTTCTTAATTTTAATATTAGATTTATATTTAGTTTATTGAATTAATTTATAAATTTTAATATATTTAGTTTATTAATTTAATTATATATATATATATATATATATATATATATATATATATATATATATATATATATATATATATATATATATATATATATATATATATATATATATATATATATATATTTGGTTTTTTCAAAAAAAAAAAAATATTAGTGACGTGATTTCCATGTCACTAAGTAGTGACATGAAAATCACGTCGCAACTTTACTCTAGGTAAATTTAGTGACGTGATTTGCATGCCACTAGGCAGTGACATGTAAATCACGTCACTAATAAAGATGCTTTTACTGACCCAATTCTGCTACGTCTGCTCTGACTGCAAAAGCATTAAACTCTGGTCCAAATGTTGCGACGTGATTTTCACTTCACTAAATAGTGAAGTGAAAATCACGTCACTAAAAGTTGCCACCTTGCCTCCTGCGACGTGAATTTTCACTTCGCAAATATTGGTTTGTGATGTGATTTTTTGGTTAGTGGCGTGATATTCACGTCACTACTGAAGCTTTTTTTTGTAGTGTTAGCATCACATATTAAATCGTTGATCTCACCTTCATCCATTTCCTCAAGCAAACACATGTTAGCTCTCATAGGTGTAACCTTTATAGCATAATACCCTTCTGAGAAAAATCTGTCTTGAATGTTATACGAAGACCCTGAGTTGTTCACATAACCAACGTACGCCTTAGCTAAAGAGGCCCTCAACCTGAGTTGTTCACAATGAAATTATTCCAGTATAGTAACTTAAATTTTATGACTTAGCACGTATTCTCTTATCTCACTCATTCTCTTTCTAAAATCGATTCCTATTTACTATACATTACTTTAGTGTGAAGAGAGTTAAAGATGTATTTTAAGAATTATTTTGTTGTTGTGCTGAAATTATAACTCAAGAGCTTTGGTTTCTTATATATTTATAATTAACAATGAGTTTTCAAGATAAATATGATAAAATCTCGACGAAGGTTGTTGTGCGTGAAACGACAATGAATGTTATCATTCTATCTAGTGGTGTGCAGAAAAACCGGTTATTTTTAACTAAATTGATATCCAAATTATTCCACTTTTTAAAACCCAATCCAAATGTTAAAATGTAAATGCGGATATCCATTTTGTTATCCAAATGTAAACCGGTAACCACAATAATAATGATTTGGTTTAGTTATTGGATACCCAAATTTTATTTTGAATGAAATTTATGTAAATCTCACCATTTTTATACTGCAGTTCCGTTCTCTATCTCCGGTACTCATTAATCTTGCACTGCTATCCATTTTATTTTATTTATAGACGGCGATGAATTGATTTCAACTGTTTAAAAATTTAATTATATTTTAATAATCTTACAAGTCTTTATCTTTTAAGTTATATTAGTATTTACTTTGTAACTTGTAACGAGTGTGATTTTTTCTTTTAAGTTATACTACTATTTATTTTGTAACTAGTGTGATTTTTGTAATATAACATGTGATTTTTTACATAAAAAAATGAATTTAATGAAAATACACCGATAATGTAAAGCAGTTTTACACTGTCAGTGAAATCCAAACTGTTAAATTTTATAAAAATTTGACTTTTTCTTTAAATTAAATATAAAATATTTATTTTTAAGGGTTGTGATGCACTGACCGTGTAAAAAAATTTACACTGACAATGCACTACCTTTAAGCTCTAAAAAAATTTTTTTTAGTTACAATATTATAAATTTGTGCAATTCTTCTACAAAATAAAAATTAAGAATATAAAAAATACATCTAAGTTTTAATAAAATTGTTTTTTTTTTAAATAAAAAATTGATTTCGAGAGAAACCGGTTTTAAATCGTTTTTTTTTAAAACTGACTTTTTGAAAGAAAATGAAAATATGGTTTTGAGAGAAACCGGTTTTAAACCGGTTTTTTATTTAAACAGGTTTTTTTTTAAAAACCGGTTTGGAACTGAACCGATCCACATGTAAATCGGTTTTTAAAAAATTAACCAATTTTAAAAAAATAGTTTTAAGATCCAAACCAAACCATATATATGATTCAATTTGGTTTGGTTATTGATCCATGCACACCCCTAATTCTCTCTTTATCTTATTGGTTTCTGTTCAATTGATTTTCCACTTCTAAATCTCCGCTTCTATTCACTTTTTAAAATCAATCAATTTAAAATTAACTCTTGCAGAACATAGTTTGAAGAAAATAAATCGCCTACTGTCAATTTTTTTTGTGTAATCAAGGATTTCCATTAACGCGAGAACAAAGGGTTCCCGAACCTTTACCCGATAAAACAGGGCAAAGGCCCGCCAAAAGAAAAGAGGAAATTACAAACCAATTATAAACCTAAATTACGACATAAATAGTAAAGAATCTTTACTAAAATCATAAAAGCTAGAATTGGGATAGGTAATTTCGCCTATACAATTCCATTTCCACGCCAAAAATTTAATACTCTAAACCATGTCATTGACATTCCACTCGTCGTTTTGGAAGCACACCCCATTCTAATATAGCCAAATGGTTCAAATTGTTGCATGATGGTCCAAGTCATTCCAAACCATGTCAATGACTTACCGTAATTTGATCTTAACATGATGGTTTAAAAAAGATAAATTCTGTTGTTGTGCTGAAATTATAACTCAAGAGCTTTTGTTGTTATATAGAAAATTGAGTGATGAGAGGCAAAATAAAAGAAAATCATGTGTTTCTTACTAGATAAGTCACCAAAATGCATATTATTATTCTGGATCAATTGAATGTAACTTAAAGTTAGTATAATTGTAAGCTAATTGGAAAACAAAAATTAGCTATGACATAGGGTCTCTACTCTCTACGCACTAGACTTATGAGGATCGAAATTTCCCCACGTGTGCAACCTATGGACACCGCATGAGTTTTAATACCGACGGTGAGAAAACAAAAATGAAACGCAACCTACTAATAATGCGCATACAGAAAAAAAGAAGCATAACGATTTTAAGCAATTTTTGTTCGATTTCACATTTGTATTTTTGGTAGGAGTACCTACTTTATTACACGTAATCAAATCAAAGAGTATGTAATTGTTTTTTTTGAAAAGGCTAAAATATATTAGAGTCTATACTAAGCACAAGGTGTGCAAAGCAAGACTAAGAACACATACAATCCACAGCAGTATACAATGTTGCACCTTTCGGTTGATAATACACAGAACCCCAACCCTGCTATGCTATCTAACTCTACCATACAATGCCATGACAGTTAAAGCCAAGTTATTGTCCAATGCTAATAGAAACTATCGGATTACACTGACACACTGCTGCAAACAATTATACTTAATAACTTAGCCACAGCCTATTTCATAGCAATCCAAATATCTTCCAGCAGAGCAGGCCAGTTTCGAACGGTAACCAAACTAAAGCCCCAAGCAACCTGCATAAGAATCCATAACTGCCTCCACACACTCTGCGCGAGCTCCTTGGCGTCACACCCCGACCGACTTCCTAACCGAGCCCCTTGCGAAGAATTTGAATGGGGTTGACGTACCAATGCATCAACTCACAGTTTTGGATTTTAGGGCTTCTACTCAACCAGTTCCACGAATTCCTTTGGACAGCTTCAAAAATCTGCATTACCGATTCTTCCTTGTTTTTAAAAATCTTCAAATTCCTCGCTTTCCAGATGCACCAAATGCATGCGAACCACACGACTCTGATATTGGTAGTTGTATTACCTCCACTGCCGAGTAGAGCTTCGAATTGCTCTAGGTGCTCTGTGCACTCTTTTGGCATCACCGACAGCAATCCGAATCACTTGATCACCTGAGCCCATACACCTGCAAAACTAGGACACTCAAAGAATAGGTGAGAAGCCGACTCTATCTCCCCGCAGCCGCCAACACACCGGACATTTTCTTGACATATGCCCCCTCTCTTAACTAGATTGTCCTTAGTTGGCAATCTATTATGGAACAATCTCCAACCTAGACACGATACTTTTGACGGTATCGATTTGTGCCAAAGTGCAGACCACTTCTTTGTGCACTCGAACCTGTTTTCTAGCCTAAACACCTTGTAACTCTCCTTCACTGAATATTCTACTGAATTCACCATGTCGCCTATGTCTATGCTGCTAATGACTCTCCACCATTCTGATTTTTTATTGGCTTGAGTCACAGTATTACCCTCGGTCCCACCGTACCTATCGCTCAGAGCTTGGAACCAAAGACCAGACCTCTCTTTACTCATTTTCCAGACTCACTTACCTAATAGGGCCTTATTAAAGACACTCAAGTTTTTTAGACCCAACCCTCCCTCATTAATCGGATTGCAAACTTTATCCCATTTAACCCAGTGAATTTTTTGTTTCTCCTCGCATCCCCTCCATAAGAACTGTTTGAATAAAGACTCGATTTTAGAAATGATACCTGAAGGTGCTCTGAAGAAGGAGAGAAAGTAGACCGAAATTGCAGACAGGACAGATTTTAAAATTACCACACGACCTCCGATGGATAAATGTTTTTGTTTCCACTTTGACAGTCTGGACCTGACCTTATCAATCACTGGCTGCCAGGTTTTCTTTGTAATCTACAATATAAGAAAATTGTATGTTCTGTCAAGTACCATTTTACCCTGCTGCTCATACAACTAGCCACGTGGATAACCTAAGCTTCCTTCAATTGCTTTTCTTTTATTTTCACAACTTTTTCTCTCTCTTCACTTCACTTCACTTCCTACATCTCCCTCTTTTTCTCTTTCTATTTTCTTCTTCTCTTTCTACTCTCTTTCTCTTTTACTATCTTCTCCTATTTCTCTTCTCCTCTTTATTTTCTTATTATTGCTTCTGTTTTGTGTTTATATTCTCATTCTTCTACTATTCAGTTTGCAATAACATGTATATTTTCTTTAATCTTACTTGAGTTTGTATTCAATATTATAATTTTTCTTCAATATTTTGTATTCAATATTTATTTAATATTATTGAATTTTTTCAGGATTCATTATTTAATATTTAATATTTTCTTCAATGTTTTGTATTCAATATTAAGAGTGTTTAATATTTTTGAAATATTGAGGGGACGACCAAAATATTGTGTAATTGCATATCTATGCAGCTTCGATGGAGATCTCCAACCCCACGGGTTGTTTTGTCAAGTATGAACCGACTTTTTTTAATCGTTTCCTTTATGTTTTTTCTAACGTTAACTATTTTTTTTTTCCTTTTAGATCTGAATCTTTGTCGCTCAGATGTGCAGTTTGGAGGTGAAGTGTTTGCAAATGAACATTGAATATTGCTTTCAGATTATTATAATTCAAAAATAAGTTAAACAATGAACTAAGATAAAAAGGTGCAAGCTTTAGACATCGCTTCAACTTTTTCTGGTAGAACTTTATTTTTCTCAATTTTTTTTTTAAATCCATATCTCTTAAAGTTAGATTTTTTTTAATCAAAAACAGTTTTGTTATATTGTCTTTCATATTGCTACAAGTTTCACAAATTTTTAATTTTTGGGTTCCAATTTGTTTTTCTAATATTTAGCTTTTAGTTTTTCAGACTTTTTCAGTTCCAAATCTCCCAATTTTCTTTCAATCTTTTTTTTTATTTGGTCTGTACTCATTTTCTTTATTGTGAACTTTTAATTTTTTTTCTTTTATGCATTTGAAATGTTAAGAGGACAATCAAAATATTGTGTTCACTGATGCAGAAGTGTTGTAGTTGACACACAAAAATGGAGTGACGAAGTGGTGTTGTATTAGAAACACAAAATAAAAATCATAAACAAAACAAAAAGAGGAAGAAGACTCCAATGGATAACATGGATGATATTCTTTTGTAATTTTTTTATTTCTTTGTAATGGATAAAAATTGACTTTATTATATCTCTATACCATTGTCCATAACTATCCAAATTCAATTGTAACAGTAGAATTTTAACTTTTTTATTTTCAACTATTAAAATTTTTAATCAATCTAATCAATGTAAGGACAACATTATTGTCTATATATTTATGATATTTTTATTTTCAATCAATGCAAACAATTGCTCCTAATGTTGCAGGTATCAAAATGCACTAGCAAGTTAATAAATTCACTTATCGAAAGCTATTATGTACAAACACAAATTTACTTTAAAGCTACTTTATAGCCATCATTATCATATTTCTAAAATTTAATTTATACTTCGTCACTCTTTTAAAATTTGATTTCTAATAATTTGATTTCACAATATTAACTACTTTATATAGTTATTACGAGTTTCACGAAATTTCATTTTCACATTTATTTCATCCTTTCTTTATAATTATTCTTCAGGTAATTATTCTTCACAAAATTTAATTTATTTTATGTTTTTGTAAACGATACTAATAATTTTATTTTGAAATTATTTTTATGTTACCGATCAAAATATTGTTTTTATTAATTATACATTAAATTATTATTTTTTACACGTACCAGAAATTTTTCTATTAAAAAATATACATCTGGAACACATGCGCGTCCCATACCAGAACCCGTGCATCAAAATATTTTTTTATTAATTAAATATATTTGATTTTGAACAAGAGTGGATTTCTTAAATAGCTTTGAATGTTTGTTTTATAAACCATTAAATTGAATTTGTTTACTATGCATCTAATCAATCAATTAAAAATAGATAAAATTTAAAAACTTGAGTACCTGCTGCTACTATTATTATACTGTGCTATACAGGCTCTATGACTATGCACTATACTGGCTCTATTACTATGATGTCCTATACTGGCTCTAAATCAAAAATAATTTTTATTTTTTTATCTTAAAAAATACTATTTTTTTTATAGACTGGTCTCCTTCCTGCCACTTAATGCCTGATCACGTAACTTCCGAAAGTTGTTCCTAAGAACACCTTCGAACTCAGGACCTCAGGAGAGCATACCCTTGAGGCCCAAGCACCCTCCCACTAGACCAACCCTCTCGGGTTAAAAAAAAATTAATATCCTTATTTTTTAAAATTTCACCAATTTTCATTATAAATTGATTAGACAACACTTGACGGTAAAGATTTGACACATTGTGAGTCTCAAGATAATAAATATTCATTATAATTTAATAACATTAAATGGTAGAAAAAATATGCTTTTTTTTTATTTTCTATACACAACAACTATCGTTTTTAAATTTTTAAAAATTTGTTTAAAATTTGATGTTACCACTGTTTCATATTCTCTCATCTTTAAACTACTACTATATTATAATAGTAAAAGAATAACATGAACAATTTTTTTAACAGTTCAATAGACATGATAGAGCAATGCATCTACAATATAAGAAAATGAATTGGTCTGGAAAATACCAAATTAGCCCTCTGATTTATATATGCTTCCAAGTGGCTGCTTGCTTTCAAATTATATTATTTTTGTTTTCAAAAGTTAACTATTGCACTTTCTATTTGAATTTTGAATTTCCCCTCACAGAAATCTATGTTATGCAACTCATTAAATGCCATAGGCCTATTTTCATTTTCTGCAACTCATTATTAAATTGATTGTATGTTTGCTACTATTAATGTTGAGGTTTTTTATGTTATAATATTTGTAATAATTACCATTAAATATTGTTATCAGGTGTATATTATTATAATTTATTACATGATTATCTTGACGTATGAAGTTTGAAAATCAATATTGTTTGTTATATTATAATTACCAAATTAATGTATATCAAGACAAATATTTCTCAACTTTACCTTAAATGTTGTATTTAATTTTACCAAAAAGGTTGTAAAATTGAATTTCAACACTATTTTTACAAAAGAATAAGCTTAACATATTTTATTGATTTGTAGAATTAAATATGAATAAGAATAAATTTGTTTGTAAGTAAAACCATGTGGTTGACCAATTAAATATGGGTTGGTTTTGAATTGGTTAAAATTATTTATTTTATGTTGTGTTTAATTAAGTTTTTAATAATTATCCTCTAATTTAAAACTAGACCTTAGTCCAACTATATATTTAATTATTATTTTTTCACGAGACATTTTTCTATATGATCAATTATTATTTTTTCACGGGTACCAGACGTTTTTCTAAACATTCAATTATTATTTTTTCACGGGTACCAGATATTTTTCTAAACATTCAATTATTATTTTTTCACGGGTACCAGACATTTTTCTATACATTCAATTATTATTTTTTCACGAGTACCAGACATTTTTCTAAACATTCATTTATTATTTTTTCACTGATACCAGACATTTTTCTATACATTCAATTATTATTTTTTCACGAGTACCAAATATTTTTCTAAACATTCAATTATTATTTCTTCACGGGTACCGAAATTTTTTCTATACATTCAATTCTTATTTTTTTCACACGTACCAGACATTTTTCTATACATTCAATTATTATTTTTTCATGGGTACCAGATATTTTTCTACACATTCAATTATTATTTTTTACAGGTACCAGACTTTTTTCTATTAAAAAATATACATCTGAAACAAATACGCATCCCGTATCAGAACCCGTGCGAGCGAACGCACGGATTTGTTACTAGTTTGTAATCTAATCAAACTTGTTCATTTTCTTTTATTTCTTCCTTTCGCTTCTCTTCCATCCTTTTCCCTTCTTCAAACCTTTTTGTTTTTGTTTCTTCTCTTCCAGATCATCATATCTAATCTTTAAGGGTGTGTTTGTTTCATGGATACAAAATATATTCCTGGTAACTTAAGGTTGGAAATAAAAATACTTATGTTTGTTAGAAGGGAATAAAAAATTGTTCCTAGGAAAAAATTATACCCAGAAAAGAATTTCTCTCATGTTTAATGGCTTTCTAATCCCCTCTCATAAGTGTGAGAATCTTTTATTCCCGACGGTTACCACCAAAATAGTAGTTACCTCCACTACTACATACTATTTTATTTATAATTATTATTTTCTATCTATAATTATAATATATTATTAATTAAAAATAATTTAAAATTAAAAGATTCCTAGACTTTTTAAAATACTTTTCAAACACTTTTTATAAAAACTTATTCCTTAGAATGTTATGCCAGGAAAAATTATTTGTGGGATTAATTTTTTATACCATGAAACAAACGCCCGCCTTTAATTCCATCTAAGCTTTCCCCAATCGGTCCCTTCATATAGAATAAGGATATATATTAATAATTAATATTAATAATAATAATAATAATATAACACTAAAGCATAAATAACAACATACTAGTAACTCACATGGTGTCACTTTGTCTCTTTCCGTAAGAACGTTCAACCATGAATGAAGTGGTCAAGTCTTCAATTTCCTGCTCCACCCTCCTTTTCTTGTTTATCGTTTCGTGCATTTCGTAAGTAGTTTGCATCAGAAGCTCTTTTTTCAAATCATCTTTTGTTTTCTTTTTCTCACGCGCCTTATGAACACGACGAGAAGTAGTAGTATTGCTACAACAATAGTATAACAACCATTACTCTTCATACACTAATCCAAACATATATCATCAACCTAATATTCTAAAGATATAACCAAGGTTTTACAAAATGAAGAGCGGTCGTGACGCAGTTTTGTTGCAATCAGAACTAACTTTCGAATACATCATAAAATTAGCTTATGAAAATATAAAAGATTCAATAGATGAAATGAATCCCATACCTCAGTTCTCCCCTTTCGAATACCACCCTTTTTCCTTGAAATTCAGGTGAATTAATTATATCATCGTCGTCTTCACCCCAACTCCAACCACTGTTGTCACTATGGGATTCAAGCACTTTTTTCTTGAGTTTCTTTTTCTTCTACTTTCTACAACAACGTTCAATCACCTACAAATACAATTAAACTATGTAAAAATTACCTACAATTAAACAAGATTCAAGCACTAATATAACTAAAGTTACAAAACCTACCTACTGAATTCACCTCCAGTTCTTTCATCAACTTCCAATACTTCTAATCCGTACATTTCATTGCTATAAACAAAAACGAAAATTAAACTATGTAAACAAAACGGGTTCATATTTCATACAAATAAAATACGTAAAAATCACCTTTCGCCATCCTCTACAATATTCTTGCCCTTAATCTTTTTCTTTTCTTCTTGAGTCTTTTCTTCTTGAGTCATTCTGAGAGTGAGAGTGAGAGAGAGATTTGTGAGTTGAGAGTGAGTGTGAGAGAGAGATTTGTGAGTTGAGAGTGAGTGTGAGAGAGAAATTTGTGAGTTGAGAGTGAGTGTGAGAGAGAGAAATTTGTGAGTTGAGAGTGAGAGTTGAATTATAAGCATGTAGAAATATATATATCTAATCTTGGAACGAAAATTTGTTACAAACAGATTAACTAACTTTTACAAAGCTCTTTCGTCAATGAATAATGATTTACTCAATATTTTAACTATGTATGTGCGCTTACATTAAACGTATAAACATATGCTATAGAAATTATTTTATATTTTTAATTTTCATTTTTAAGGATAATTTTTACTCCTATTCATGGTATTTCTCATGTGGATTGTTTTTAAATTATTTTTATTTTATTAGTTAGATACAGCAAGGCCGCCACTACAAACTATTATTTTCATATAGAGATCCATATATATATATATATATATATATATATATATATATATATATATATATATATATATATATATATATATAAACGTGTCCTCTAACCTCTCTCTAAAAGGGGTCTAAAAGGGGTTAGGGTTTTGTGTCAATCTCAGTGATGCAAGGAGGGTTTCAGCGTCAGAGAGATGAATGGGAGAGGTGAAGAAGAGAAGCTTCAAGAATTGGACATCAAGGTGGGATACGTTTCCATGTAGAGGAGGTTTTAAGAAATAGAGACATGAGCCTCTAACTTTTGTTTACATCTTTGAATTTCTAGATTATTGCAATGATAGGGCTTTATTCGAATTGTTTGACTGTATATGGAAGGTGGTGGAGGTGGCTATCTCTCTGAGAAGGAACAAGTTGGGGAAGAGCTTTGGTTTTTCCAAGTTTGAGGAGGTAGAGGATGATAGGCTTTTGGCGGTCCGTTTGGATAATGTGATGATGTCTAGGAAGAAAATCCACCCTAATCTTCTAAGATTTGAGCGTTTCAAGGAGTTGGAGCAGGGAAGGTTCGGGGGAAAGATGTATCAAAGGTTTTGAAATAAAGGTCAAGCACCACGTCGGGATTTGGAGGTTAATAATGCGAAGAGAGATAACAAAACATTTGTGGATGTCGTTACAGAAGAGAAAACTAAGGAAGATGGCAATGAGATGGATTGCTCGCATTTCAGTTTTTGAAACTAAGGAGGAGGACAGAGCAAGACTAAACAAAGCTTACATTGGGATTATGACTATACTAGGATCTACTTACAACATTCAAACACATTTCAAAATAGAAGGTTACTTTGCGATCAAAGTTTTGCCGATGGGAGGAAATTTGTGTTTGTTAGAAGAAGTGGAGGAAGGAGTAATCGAAGATCTTATAGGTGATGGAGAAACTTGATGGAAACAATGATTCAGGTTATTAGGAGGTGAAATGATTCGGATGTAGATGGTGGGTAGATAGTTTGGATAAGAGCGCATGGTGTTCTGGTTCGCAGTTGGAGCACGGAGTTCTTCGTGAAGCTGGCCGATTCTCTAGGATCCTTTGTTTTCCTTGACGAATCTACTTCAAAAGGTACTAATATTGACATAGCTAGATTCATGGTAAAGGTGTCTCTTTCATTCATACTTTTGGATAAACTTTACGTTAAGACTGATGGGAAGAAGTACGAGCTTATCCTTAGGGAAGATTCTTATGGCCCAACGAGCAACACTACAAGTAACTCTAAGACTCTTATTTTTGCTTCAATGTCTTCTGAGTCTGAAGACGATTGGTCGAATAATTTGTTCGAAGGAGAGGATATTTATGATTTAGTAGATAGTAATGATAGTATACAAAACTCCTTGGAAACAGGGGTGAAGGATGATCCTGTTATGTTAAATGGAAGGTTGAAGAATAAGTTTGGAGTGCACAAAGGCAGGCTCATTACAAGGGAGAAAGAAGCAAGTTCCTTTTTGCGTAATGCTAACAATGGAGATGGAACAATGAGTGGTTATTTTGATAAGGTTGTTGTTAAGAGTCAAAGGATTAAATGCTATGAACTTGTCATTGTGGTGGATTCTTAGTTTGCTCTTCTGCCGAGTTGGAGAGGTCAATCGTTCAATGTTTATTAATGAAACACTGCGGAAGAAACAAATCTAAAAAGGTAAAGTTCAAGAATTTATTGGAGATGGGAGGTACCAAATGCAAAAGTTCCTTCCCTATCGGAAAGGATATTCTCTGTAAGGGGGAGGAAGGTTCGAATGGTAAGGTAAAGTTACCTCCTTTATACTATTCGAAGAGTGGTAAGAAGGGTGTTGCTGATTTTTCTATCGCTCAATCGGATCTGGGGATGCAACAAAGTGGGAGTGTGTCGGTGTGTTATGGTGAACAAAATGAAGAATCAGAAATTTATAGAAACAACGGAAGACAATGGGAGTTTTTGAATGGAGATGTGGGAAGTAAACTATAGTCTACCATCGTAGTGTTGGGTGTGGTGGATTCGGAGGAAAGAAATAAATGGGTTAGTATGATCGAGAAATTGGAAAACAGAGGAGGTAAACTTAAGGAAAGTAGGGAGGAGCTTTTAAATCGTTCGTCATGATTATTGGATCAATGAATATAAGAAAGGGTTAACACTCTTAAGAGGAGAAGGGGGATTTCTATTATTAAAAAGGGAAGGGTGGACATCTTTTTTATTAAATAGACTTGTAATACGGTGAACTGACTTTATCGGAATGTACGGTAAGCAAGAGTCGCCACGGACTTTTATTTTATCCAATTTTAGGAAAGGCTAAAAGAATAGGAAAAGACCTTTTAAAGATTTTGAGTTCGGGGGGTAAGTTATACAAAGGGAAGGTATAAGGCACCCTTTGCATCCATGGTTATCCATGGGCTCTTAATTGCTTAGCTCACTTGTTTGTTTGTTTGAAATGTTTGAAGTGAATTTGGAAATGATTTTGAAGAATAACTTTAGCTTGTAAATAAGCGTAGTCTTTTTGAATTTGATTTTTTTGAAAAGAAGTGGGAAAAAGATTTTGAATTTAGAGCAAGCAATTAGTATCAACTACCCTAAGTTAGAAAAATTGTTCTTTTAGTCTTTCGGGCGAAAGGGTCTATCCATACCATAAGAGGGCAGGAAGTCTTTCAATTGGATGTTGAAGGGTCATCGAGTTATCGTTCGCCATAAGACTGTCCCTTGCCATAAAGAGGGCAGGTAGTCTAAGGGAAGGATATAATAGTCATTAATCTTTTTAGGCATCATGCGAGGATACCTTAGCAACGGGACAATCATCATTTACAAGGCAACTTCGAGGGGCAAGATCATTTTTGTTAAGGCAACTTCGAAGGGACATATGATCTTATGATGATTTATGAACCGAGGGCAACATTTGTTTTGCTTTAGGTATCCTCGGAATCGAGGGACTTGACTATTTAGTATAATTAGAGGCAACAAGCAACAATTAAGGCAACAAGGCAACAATTAAGGCAACAAGGAAACATAGGGATTACCCTAAAGGTGTGTGGGTGCACAATCATGTGGTTAACTTCGATGACATTTATCTTGTAATTAGGTGATCTATGTTCAATTCATGGTTATCACTCCCTAAATTACTAACCACGCAATTAAAATAAAATAAAGGCAGAAATAAAATTTCCTACGCTATTACAATAAACACCTGCGGAGATGGGGGAAATTAAAGGCAGAAAAATAAAGGCGGAAAATAAAGCCTTTTGGCCACAACAATACAACCTGAACGCAGTTACATAATTTATAATAGCAAGCAATAGTATTGAATAAATTGAAATAATTCAAATGAAATAGATAATTAAAAAGGCACAAATTAAAATAAAGGCAAAAATTGAAATAAAGGCAAACATTAAAATGAAGGCAAAAATAAAGGCAGAAATTAAAGCAAAATTTAAATAAAAACAAACATTAAATAAAGGCAAAAATTGAGATATGTAATTAAAAGACATATGACATACACTGGAGTGGGAGATGAGGAGAGAATTCGCGAATAAAAAAGGAGTTTAGAAAAATCAGGGTTAAAAGCCTTATGGCTAAAAACCTAAGGGTAAAATCCTAGTTGACGGACAACACCTACCAAATATGACTTTTTAGGATTAAGGGCAAAGGTTGGTGATAAAACCTATTAAACCTAAATTAATCAGTAGACCTAAAATTATTAGCCTAAATTTAATTAAAAACTAATGTCTAAATTAAAGTTAACTAAAAAAACTAATTTTAATTACTAATTAATTTAACCTAATTAACTGATTAATTAATTAAAGAATAAAAATGCTAATCCTAAAAATTATTAATCTAAAATTTAAATTTAAATTATTTATTTAAAACCTAGTTGATAAAAAAAGGTATGCTATTTGTAAAAAGAAAAAAAACAGATTTAATAAAATAGAAAAGGAAAAAAAAAGGAAAGAGTTTCTCTAAAAATAAGATAAATGATAAAAATAGGAACCTGGCGCTATTTCTAACACCCCTTACTAATCTCGCGGCAATTTAAACAAATCATTCAGAGTACATGAAATAAGGGTGCCACAATTCATAATAAAATAAACATCATTCAGTCATGTCATGCATTCACTGAGGTAATCATCATTAATGAAAAATGTTTCATGTTAACACAGCGGAAATTAAATCAAATGGACTGAGTTTAACATCTTTAAAACTTATCCTTCAGCACATCAAAACATAACTAGAATCATAAAACATAAACTCTAAAACATCGCGTCCCCAGTGTTACAACTATCAGAGCATGACACCTGACGCTAACTAAATAACTTACTCATGAGCTAATCCTCACCGAGTCGAATAGCCGCTATCCTCAATCTGAAAATGACAACATGTAAGGGTGAGTCTCATCATAATTAACAAATGTTATAAGGTTATAAAGCAATAACACATCACAGTTGCATTGTTCACCCAATTGTTTCATAATCAGACATTCAACAAGTTTCACCATCAAAAACAAACAACCAACACATCATCAATATTTATAACACTGGAATACATCCAATCATGTTATAAAGATATGCATATGTATGAACTGACATTATGCATGTGGTACCAACATCATCAAATGGGACTAACCCATGACTGATCCAACATCATCAAGATACAGCCCTGCCAGCATAGATTCCACACAATGGGAATCATGCCCTTTACTGATCCAACACATCATCATGGATACAGCATCATCAACATATGATTATGAATGAATGCAAACATATACAACATACTCATACCATCATCATCATCATCAATATCATCATCATTATCATCAAGTATGTTCATATATATTAGCATCATTCATTTATATCTCATTCATCACCATCATCATCATCAAAAGACATACATGTATTCGCATCGATCATCGTCATCAACAAGAAATAACTGAAGGATAGAAAAACACTTAGAAAGGGGGGGTTTGAATAAGTGTAGCTTTAAAAACTTGACAGATAAAAATAAATTGCACAGTTATTTTTATCCTGGTTCGTTGTTAACTAAACTACTCCAGTCCACCCCCGCAGAGATGATTTACCTCAACTGAGGATTTAATCCATTAATCGCACGGATTACAATGGTTTTCCACTTAGTCCGCAACTAAGTCTTCCAGAGTCTTCTGATCACACACTGATCACTCCAGGAACAACTGCTTAGATACCCTCTAAGACTTTTCTAGAGTCTACTGATCAACGCGATCACTCTAGTTACAACTTGCTTAGTTCACTCCTAAGACTTCCTAGAGTATTCTGATCAACACGATCACTCTAGTTACTTACAACTTAATGTAATTCTAAGAGTATTACAAATGCTTCTTAAAAGCGATAATCACAACTGTGATATTTCTCTTAATCGTTTAAGCTTAATCTCACTAATATATTACAACAGCAATGTAGTGAGCTTTGATGAAGATGAAGATTCTGAGTTTAGATTTGAACAGCGTTTCAGCAAGTTTGATATAAGTTGTTTTGGTGCAGAATCGTTAACCTTGCTTCTCATCAGAACTTCATATTTATAGGCGTTGAGAAAAGATGACCGTTGAATGCATTTAATGCTTTGCGTGTTCCGTACAGCATCGCATTTAATGTTATACGCTTTTGTCAACTACCTCGAGCCTTGTTCACGCTGTGTCTACTGACGTAGCCTTTAATAGCTTTTAACGTTCCTTTTGTCAGTCAGCGTAGCTTGCCACTTGTACTTCCTTCTGATCTGATGTTTGTGAATACAACGTTTGAATATCATCAGAGTCAAACAGCTTGGTGCATAGCATCTTCTGATCTTCTGACCTTGAAGTGCTTCTGAGCGTGATACCATCTTCTGAGCTTCAGTGCTTCTGATCTCATGTTCTTCTGATGCTTCCATAGACCCATGTTCTGATTCTGCTTCGACCATCTTCTGATGTCTTGCCAGACCATGTTCTGATGTTGCATGCTGAACCCTTGAGACAAAGCTTCTGAGCGCTGAATTATGCGTACTCTTTATATATATTTCCTGAAAGGGAAATTGCATTGGATTAGAGTACCATATTATCTTAAGCAAAATTCATATTATTGTTATCATCAAAACTAAGATAATTGATCAGAACAAATCTTGTTCTAACAATCTCCCCCTTTTTGATGATGACAAAAACATATATAAATGATATGAATTTGCGATCAGAAAGAACAGTTGGCAAAAGACAAATTACACAGCTATAGCATAAGCATATGAATATGTCTCCCCCTGAGATTAACAATCTCCCCCTGAGATAAATAATCTCCCCCTGAAATAAATACTCGAAGAACTTTAATAAAAGACTTCCCTGATTATTTCGGTAGAGACGATCATATAAGCTTCTTTTCTTCAGAGAATTCATAGCTTCTGACTTCTGCTTCCATAGGACAGCTTCAGAACTAGAATTTCCTTAGATCCTTAGAACACTCACAGCTTCTGATTCCTGCTTCCATCTAGGACAGCTTCAGAACTTGAATTTCTTTGATCTTCTGAACATTCACAGCTTCTGATTTCTGCTTCCATTCAGGACAGCTTCAGAACTTGAATTTCTTTGATCTTCTGAACATTCACAGCTTCTGATTTCTGCTTCCATTCAGGACAGCTTCAGAGCTTGAGTTTTCTGGATCTTTAGAACATTCGCAGCTTCTGATTTCTGCTTCCCTCGGATAGCTTCAGAGCTTTGAATTTCTACCAACATCACTTCATGCTAGATTTGTATCAGAACATTGTTGAATGTACCAGAGCATCATCTGAGCATCTCTACATCCTGAAATGTTACAGAACAAAAACTAAACGACAAAAGTCAGCATGAACGAGTTAGAACATAAGATGTATGTTTGAACACATTATATGTATCAGAGCCATATAGGCTGAAATAATGTATCAGAGAAAATAATGTATCAGAGCCATAACATTATATGTATCAGAGCATATAGAATTTTGTCAAAATAAATAGACGAATATAGATCAAATTCTATCATCAGTGCTTCTGATAGTGCTTCTGATTCATTCTTCTTTCTTGCTTCTGATCTCTGAAGCTTGACAGCACTCGGCTTGCTTCAGTTTCCATGGTTTTGCTTCTTGTGTTTGCTTTTTGCTTTGAAGATTCTCTTCACTTCTTTATACCTGCAAAACACTTAAACCATGTAGAACTTGCAGTTCTTGTTAGTGAATGTGTGGGAGCTTTACCCAGCAACTGATAGATTTAATCAAATCATTTATCATTTATCTTCTCCCCCTTTTTGTCATAACATCAAAAAGCAATATGTCAAAAGAATTAGAGGCATAAAACGACAAATAAAATCACTGGAATGTAAATCAAAGAAACTTTTCATTGATAATCAAAAGATATTACAAAAGGTTCCTATGTTTAACAAGATGAGAAACATTCCTAGCAAATACAAAAAAAGAATTTCCAAAGAGGAAATCACTACAAAAAATAAAAACAAAACCCTAGCAAGACACACTCTGTGTCAACCCATCAAGAATCCCTGAGGACTTCTTGTCTTCCATACTGGAACCTCCACTGTAGGAGAGATCCAAGTGACCAAAGAGGAAGATAGGGACAGTTCACAGACAGAGAGCTAATGTTGCAAACGGGGCTTTCCCTTAACATAGAAGTTAAGAATATCATTCTTAACCTCCTCCCATAACTCAAGAAAGTCTTCTGTCTTTGGGTGAAAGTTGATAACAACATCAAAGAAGAGGTCTGACTTGAGAGGTATTAGGAGAGCCATCCCGAGATATGCAGAGATCTGTCGCCTTTGAGTCATAGATCTTCAACAGGCTTAGGGTGAACGCTAGGTTTGAGCTAGGATTTAAAAAAAATTGTTTGAGCAAGAGACGAAAAAAGAGAGAGAGAAAAACTTGATGAGGAATGCAAAGAGATAGAGAGATATGAGAGTATTTAAAAACTTTGAAGAGTTTGAAGAGTATTTAAAAGGAAAATAAAATGAAACGAATGATGAAAAGCATTTAATGTTACGTGACGTGAGGAGAGATAATAAAGACAAATGAGGTGACTAGCACAGTTACCTATGGTCGGTGTCCCTTCAACTGCACGCACGTTTATCCATGAATAGTAACGACAGGTTTACCATCCCGAGATAAAACGTAACAGCTGTTTTGCTTTAAAAGAGGTTCTGAATCAACTTAGACAATGAAACGTTAGTAATAACCGAATCATAATTTCTAAAAGATTTCAATCAGAACTTCTGATATAAAAAATAATCCATTTTCATTTCAGAAGATACTCATACATGAGAACTTCTCATCTTCTCATTCTGGGCATAAATCCATACTGATGTTCTTCAGAATGAACTTAAACCTATCTTCAGCCAGGGGTTTTGTAAAGATATCAGCCCATTGATGGTCTGTATCAACAAAGTTTAAAGATATAACACCCTTCTGAACATAGTCCCTTATGAAATGATGTTTAATCTCAATATGTTTAGCTTTTGAATGAAGAATAGGATTCTTAGATAAACATATAGCAGAAGTATTATCACAGAATATAGGAATGTTACTCTCAAATATCTGATAATCTTCTAACTGACTCTTCATCCAGAGCATCTGTGTACTACAACCAGCAGCAGCGACATATTCTGCTTCTGTTGTTGATAGAGCAATAGTTGCTTGCTTCTTGCTATACCAAGAGATCAAATGACTTCCAAGAAACTGGCAACTTCCTGAAGTACTTTTTCTTTCAATTCTGTCTCCAGCATAGTCAGCATCGCAGAATCCTACTAAGTTGTATTCTTTAGATTTTCTGTAAACTAAGCCAACATTAGTAGTACCTTTCAGATACCTTAGAATTCTCTTAACAGCAGTTAAATGAGATTCTCTAGGATCTGATTGGAATCTAGCACACAAACAAACACTGAACAGAATGTCAGGTCTAGAAGCAGTCAGATATAGAAGAGATCCAATCATACCTCTGTATAACTTCTGATCTACCTTCTTACTTACCTCATCCTTACCTAGGATGCATGTTGGATGCATAGGAGTTTTGGCTTCTTTGCAGTCCAGAAGATTAAACTTCTTCAGAAGTTCCTTCACATACTTGGTTTGATGAACATACGTTCCTTCTGATGTTTGATTTATTTGTATTCCAAGGAAATACTTGAGTTCTCCCATCATGCTCATTTCAAACTCAGCCTGCATAGACTTAGCAAACTCCTTTCCAAGTGTAGCATTAGATGTTCCAAAAATAATATCATCTACATATATTTGACAAATTAAAATATCCCTTTTAAAGGTTTTACAAAAGAGAGTAGTGTCCACTTTTCCTCTAGTGAAACCATTATCCAGAAGGAAAGAACTTAAGCGTTCATACCAAGCTCTGGGAGCCTGTTTCAATCCATACAATGATTTCTTAAGTTTAAAAACATGATTAGGAGACATAGAGTCTTCAAAACCAGGAGGTTGATGGACATAAACTTCTTCATCTATATAACCATTTAAGAAGGCACTCTTGACATCCATCTGATAAAGAGTGATGTTATGTTGAGTGGCAAATGAAATTAATAGACGAATAGATTCTAACCTGGCCACTGGTGCAAAGGTTTCTGTATAATCAATCCCTTCTTGCTGACTATAACCCTGAGCCACCAGTCTGGCTTTGTTCCTTACCACTTCACCTTTCTCACTGAGCTTGTTTCTGAAGACCCATTTTGTACCAATTATATTGAATCCATCTGGTCTAGGAACAAGATCCCAAACATCATTCCTTGTAAACTGATTCAGTTCTTCTTGCATAGCAATTATCCAGTCTGGATCTTCTAGAGCATGATCAACAGAAGTTGGCTCGATCAAAGATACAAGACCTAATTGACAGTCTGCATTGTTCTTAAGGAATGCTCTTGTTCTGATTGGATCATCCTTCTTTCCGAGAATGACATCTTCTGAATGACCAGAGATGAGTCTGGATGATCTTCTGACAGATGGTTCTTCAGAAATGCTTAGATCCTCCAGAGAAGCTGATACTTGATCTTCAGATTCTTTGCTTCTGAGGAGCTCTGCTTCTGATGCGTTGCTTCTTGGCTCAACAACTTCTGATATATCAATATCACAATCTGCAAAATTATCAAACTGCTTTGGTTTTTCAGAACCAAGCTTATCATCAAACCTGATATTGATTGATTCTTCTACAATCAATGTTTCAGTATTGTATACTCTGTAGCCTTTTGAGCGTTCAGAATATCCAAGAAGGAAACATTTTTGAGCTTTGGAATCAAACTTACCAAGATAATCTTTAGTGTTCAGAATAAAGCATACACATCCAAAAGGATGGAAATATGAAATGTTGGGCTTTCTATTCTTCCACAATTCATAGGGAGTCTTATTTAGAATAGGTCTGATAGAGATTCTATTCTGAATATAGCATGCAGTGTTTATTGCTTCTGCCCAGAAATGCTTAGCCATATTGGTTTCATTGATCATGGTTCTGGCCATTTCTTGCAGAGTCCTATTCTTTCGTTCTACAACCCCATTTTGCTGTGGAGTTCTAGGACAAGAGAAATCATGGGCAATACCATTTTCTTTGAAGAACTCTTCAAAGGATCTGTTCTCAAATTCACCACCATGATCACTTCTGACCTTTATGATTTTACACTCTTTTTCAGACTGAATCTGAATGCAGAAATCAAAGAACACTGAATGAGTCTCATCCTTGTGTTTCAAGAATTTTACCCATGTCCAGCGGCTATAATCATCTACGATGACTAATCCATATTTCTTCCCTCTGACAGATGCTGTTTTGACTGGGCCAAACAGATCAATGTGCAAGAGTTCTAATGGCCTTGAGGTAGAAACAACATTCTTGGACTTGAATGCAGGTTTGGAGAACTTACCCTTCTGACATGCTTCACAAAGAGCGTCTGATTTGAATTTCAGATTAGGGAGTCCTCTGACCAGATTCAGTTTGTTAATCTGAGAAATCTTTCTCAAACTAGCATGACCTAATCTTCTGTGCCAGACCCACT
This sequence comes from Vicia villosa, assembly GCF_029867415.1. Taxonomy (NCBI): domain Eukaryota; kingdom Viridiplantae; phylum Streptophyta; class Magnoliopsida; order Fabales; family Fabaceae; genus Vicia; species Vicia villosa. The sequence goes on along the minus strand of NW_026706152.1, from coordinate 157,468 downwards.
GCTCTTCAGAAACAGACATAAGACAAGTCACCTTCTGACTCATAAGATCTTGCAGATCTGTCTTATAAATGTTGTTCTTCCTCTTGCCTGTAAATAGGATTGAGCCATCCTTCTGATTTACAGCCTTGCAAGACTCTTGATTAAAGATTATATCATAACCATTGTCACTTAATTGACTGATAGATAAGAGGTTATGTGTTAATCCTTCTACAAGAAGTACATTAGAAATGGAAGGAGAGTTACCAGACTTTATAGTTCCAGAGCCAATTATCTTGCCCTTCTGATCTCCTCCAAACTTGACTTCTCCTCCAGACTTAAGCAACAGGTCTTGGAACATAGACCTTCTTCCTGTCATGTGTCGCGAGCATCCAGAGTCCAGGTACCATGACATGTTGTGCTTTGTCCTTTTTGCAGTCAAGGATATCTGCAATAGGAATAATCTTATCCTTAGGTACCCACATTTTCTTGGGTCCTTTCTTGTTAGTTCTCCTCAAGTTCTGATTGAACTTAGGTTTAACATTGTACGCAGAAGAAGGAACAACATGATAATTCTTAATGTGAGTTTCATGATATTTCCTAGGTTGTGTCACATGCTTTTTGGTGTGTGTTATGTGAAAACTTTGAGCATGTGAAGTGTGCCTAATATCATGGGAGTGGCCATACTTGAACTGATCATACAATGGCTTGTATGTGATTTTCATTTCATCAACAGGTTCAAGTTTGTATGGGGTTTCACCCTCAAAACCAATGCCTACTCTTTTGTTTCCAGACACAGCATATATCATAGAAGCTAGCTGACTTCTGCCAATACTTCTAGATAAGAACTTCCTGAAACTTAAATCATATTCTTTCAGAATATGGTTTAGACTAGGAATGGATTTTTCTGAATCAGAAGGAGATCCAACATTATTGGATAATTTTAAAAGTTTTTCTTTTAATTCAGAATTCTCCAACTCAAGCTTCTTTGTTTCAAATTCAAATTGCTTTTTCAGCTTTTTGTATTTGAGACTAATCTGAGACTTGAGTTCCAGAAGTTCAGTTAGACCGGAAACTAACTCATCTCTAGTAAGTTCAGAAAATACCTCTTCAGAATCTGATTCTGATGTAGATTCTGATTCGTCATCTTCTGTCGCCATCAGCGCACAGTTAGCCTGCTCATCTTCAGAGTCTGAATCATCTTCTGACTCATCCCAGGTTGCCATAAGACTTTTCTTCTTATGAGACTTCTTCTTGGGATTTTCCTTCTGAAGATTTGGACATTCATTCTTGTAGTGTCCAGGCTCATTGCATTCATAGCACATGACCTTCTTCTTGTCAAATCTTCTGTCATCAGAAGATTCTCCACGTTCAAATTTCTTTGAACTTCTGAAGCCTCTGAACTTCCTTTGCTTGGTCTTCCAGAGTTGATTTAGCCTTCTGGAGATTAAGGACAGTTCATCTTCTTCTTCAGATTCTGATTCTTCAGGATCTTCTTCTCTAGCCTGAAAAGCGTTAGTGCATTTCTTGATATTGGATTTTAATGCAATAGACTTACCTTTCTTTTGAGGCTCATTTGCGTCCAGCTCTATTTCATGACTCCTCAAGGCACTGATAAGCTCTTCCAGAGAAACTTCATTCAGATTCTTTGCAATCTTGAATGCAGTCACCATAGGACCCCATCTTCTGGGTAAACTTCTGATGATCTTCTTTACATGATCAGCCTTGGTGTATCCTTTGTCAAGAACTCTCAATCCAGCAGTAAGAGTTTGAAATCTTGAAAACATCTTTTCAATGTCTTCATCATCCTCCATCTTGAAGGCTTCATACTTCTGGATTAAAGCTAGAGCTTTAGTCTCCTTAACTTGAGCATTTCCTTCATGAGTCATTTTCAAGGACTCATATATGTCATAAGCCGTTTCCCTGTTAGATATCTTCTCATACTCAGCATGAGAGATAGCATTCAGCAAAACAGTTCTGCATTTATGATGATTTCTGAAAAGCTTTTTCTGATCATCATCCATTTCTTGCCTTGTCAGCTTTACGCCTCTGGCATTTACAGGATGTTTGTAACCATCCATCAGAAGATCCCATAGATCACCATCTAGACCCAGAAAGTAACTTTCCAGTTTATCTTTCCAGTATTCAAAGTTTTCACCATCAAATACCGGCGGTCTAGTATAACCATTGTTACCGTTGTATTGCTCAGCAGAGCCAGATGTAGATGCAGGTGTAGGTGTAGTCTTTTCACTTTCATCAACCATCTTTTACTGAAGCGTTTTTCTCTTCCTGAATCTTTTCTAAACACGGTTAAGTGCTTGCACCTTAGAACCAGGCTCTGATACCAATTGAAGGATAGAAAAACACTTAGAAAGGGGGGGTTTGAATAAGTGTAGCTTTAAAAACTTGACAGATAAAAATAAATTGCACAGTTATTTTTATCCTGGTTCGTTGTTAACTAAACTACTCCAGTCCACCCCCGCAGAGATGATTTACCTCAACTGAGGATTTAATCCACTAATCGCACGGATTACAATGGTTTTCCACTTAGTCCGCAACTAAGTCTTCCAGAGTCTTCTGATCACACACTGATCACTCCAGGAACAACTGCTTAGATACCCTCTAAGACTTTTCTAGAGTCTACTGATCAACGCGATCACTCTAGTTACAACTTGCTTAGTTCACTCCTAAGACTTCCTAGAGTATTCTGATCAACACGATCACTCTAGTTACTTACAACTTAATGTAATTCTAAGAGTATTACAAATGCTTCTTAAAAGCGATAATCACAACTGTGATATTTCTCTTAATCGTTTAAGCTTAATCTCACTAATATATTACAACAGCAATGTAGTGAGCTTTGATGAAGATGAAGATTCTGAGTTTAGATTTGAACAGCGTTTCAGCAAGTTTGATATAAGTTGTTTTGGTGCAGAATCGTTAACCTTGCTTCTCATCAGAACTTCATATTTATAGGCGTTGAGAAAAGATGACCGTTGAATGCATTTAATGCTTTGCGTGTTCCGTACAGCATCGCATTTAATGTTATACGCTTTTGTCAACTACCTCGAGCCTTGTTCACGCTGTGTCTACTGACGTAGCCTTTAATAGCTTTTAACGTTCCTTTTGTCAGTCAGCGTAGCTTGCCACTTGTACTTCCTTCTGATCTGATGTTTGTGAATACAACGTTTGAATATCATCAGAGTCAAACAGCTTGGTGCATAGCATCTTCTGATCTTCTGACCTTGAAGTGCTTCTGAGCGTGATACCATCTTCTGAGCTTCAGTGCTTCTGATCTCATGTTCTTCTGATGCTTCCATAGACCCATGTTCTGATTCTGCTTCGACCATCTTCTGATGTCTTGCCAGACCATGTTCTGATGTTGCATGCTGAACCCTTGAGACAAAGCTTCTGAGCGCTGAATTATGCGTACTCTTTATATATATTTCCTGAAAGGGAAATTGCATTGGATTAGAGTACCATATTATCTTAAGCAAAATTCATATTATTGTTATCATCAAAACTAAGATAATTGATCAGAACAAATCTTGTTCTAACAATAACGTACATTAATTCACATCATTCTAAAACAAATCAATTATCATCATATAGATTATTTTATAAGATTCGTTTAGCTCGAACGACACATCAAACGGGCCAACGGTTAAAAGTTATGCATCTTTGAACTTTTTAAAATATCCCAAACACAAACAGCACGCGGCGCCATCTTAGTTCGCGGAGCAAACTGAGCGTCTCAAAAATCCTTGGCTCTCTTCCAAGCTGTTCGCGGCGCAAACATATGCACGCGGCGCGAAACGAGAAAAAGTTACGCATTCGCGGCGCCAACACTGGTATGCGGCGCGACCTGTGCGTATCACAACTTCCTGGCATTCTTCCTAGTTGTTCGCGGCGCCAACCCTTGTACGCGGCGCCAACCGGTAATTTCAGAAACTCCAACCTGTAGAAAACAGCCTTCTACACATCCCAAAAGCCCTCAAAATCATACCAGTACGAGTTTCAGAAAATGAACCACACATACAACACAATTTGCACATTAGAATACACAATTCAAGCATCAATTAACATCATAACATAATACACATCATAGATTTCAACAAAGGGATCAAACATCACACAATTTAACCCAATCCCTAAACCTATCATATGACTCAATTGATACGAATTCTACATCTATTTAGTATTATCAAACCCTAACCCGATAATAGATGCTAATCAGATAAGTCCCCCCTTACCTTAGCCAAATTCTTGAACTCTTCCTCTTTCTCTGCTTCTGCACTTTCACATTCTTGCTCTCTTCTCCTCTTTTGCTCTTTCCACGTTCTTTCTCTAATTTTCCTATTTTCCTTCTTTTATGAAAAATAATATAATTTAGTAAAAAGGCCTTGTGACTAACACCCCTCCTTTTACTAAATACTACCTCGGCCCAATTCCATCATTTTTCCATAATTTTTAGAGAAAAGCCAAAATAATCCCAATAAAATAATTTAAATTCTAATTAAATTAATTTAAGAAATTTACGGAGAACCAATGACATTAGGAGAGAGGTTCCACTTTCTGTTGACTGACCAATGAAGCTTCACCGCGCGCAGTGAAAAGTTGTTGGAATTCAAACGGACGAATCATGTGGCGCTAGGTCCGGATCCTCTGTTTCGGGTGAGCCCAAACCGCCGTCCAGGACGGTCTTCTTCGTCTTCTCCAGCGAGGGAAGATTCGAACCCCGAAAAACAACGCCAACGAACACGCCAAAGATACCTTACCCCCTATTTCCTAATGGGATCGTCCTCTTGGTTTGAATCACACTGTATCGAGGGCATCTGAAGCTTTCCAACCTCGAGCCTCATCAATGGCGGGTCACGATTTATGGCCTGGGACTCCCATGAGGAACGTTAAACCTGTACTAATAATCATCAGGAACATGTTAGAATCATCATATTCTGTTAAAACGCAACAACCATAAACATAACAAATTTTCAACACGAATGAGGAAGATGATCATGGAAAATTGTGTTTCGGGTGCTGCAACATCTATTTCTAGATCAGAATTCGTCCTTTGAGATCTCAAGGAGAGATTGGGACGGTTGTAGAGGGCTGCAACTTGATATGGAAGGAATTCTCTTGTGCCCTAGCTTTCGTTGTTTTTTACAACCTTGAAACCCTTATGCCTCCAACCATTTCTTTTTTCCTTGGCGTGAGCTTATTAGGTATATATTATAGAGCAAGTTAGGTCAAACTTTGGGCTTGGACCTTTGGGTTATTGGAGAGAAAGAAAATTGGTAAGAAAAGCCATATTTCCTTCCTAAATTTGGATAATTCCTTCTCATGCCAACGAAATTTGGACCTCATTGTGGTGTTATTTGGGCCTTCACCTGATTGAAACCAAAAACTACATGAATTAGTTTGATTATTTTGTATTTTTATTTAATTTATTTGTCTTTTAATTAAATAAAATTCAAATAAATAGAAATAAAAATAATAGAAGTAAGGGAATGGCTTTAGAGGTCCTCATTTAGGTCATGAGTATGTTTAGAATCCAAATCCTATGTCCATTAACCCAAAAACTCAAAATCTACCACTTTGCCTTTTATGCATTTTCTCAAAATCGCCCAACTTGTGCAAGCCATAACTTATTCAATCTTTATCATATGGAGATGTTCTAGGACTTTTTGGAAAGCCCGAGATGTCTTCTTCAAGCCACTTTGGAACATATTTTTCGTTTGGAGACTTTATCTTGATGATGTGGCTTCTAAGAAAAAACTTCTTTTTGTGAACTTTTAGGAGGACCTGTAATGTTTTTACTCGTATCTCCCAAATGAAGCATTTTTGGACTTGGCTTTCGAGAGACAAAATTGTAGATAATTCAATTTCCTTCAAAATGAGCATTGGATGAGAAATTTCTGATGTTCCATGTGGAAGTTATGGCTGGTCAAAGTTGGGTTGACTTTCTCCTTAAAAACCCTAATTTAGCAACTTTTGAATTTGTTGATTTCTGATCTTTTCTTGATGAATCATGATTAATCCTTGATCAAATTATGAATGATACTTCATAATGAGGATGTTGACCAAAAATAAGAAGTTTTGACTGTGGTTTGACCATAGTTTGACTTTTAGGTCAAATTAGTCGACTGTTGACTTTCTGAGCAATTGAGTGATCAACTCCTTGAATTGAGACCTGAATTTTGTCATGGAGGTAGTTTGGAATTTCATAAACCATATGAGATGCCTTGGAGATTTTGATCCATTGATTTTCTTCAGAACAACAAAAACCCTAGTTTCTTGAACCTTTGTTTAGGAGGGGTGTCTTTGAGTCTTGAATTTTGGTATGAGTTTGAATAAGAGAAATGGGATGGGCAAATTTTGGGGTATGACAAGACTAAATTGACTAGTTTCCATGAAAATTATGCTAAGAGTTTTTGGAGTGGCACAAATGTTGGTTTTTCTTTCTCTAATTCTTCGCGAAGGTTGGAAGGTTTTTTAATCCTTTGGAAGATGGGTTGTATGGATGTGTTGAATAGCTTCAAAGGGGATGGATTTCTTGGGATCAAAATTTTATGGAAGAAGGATGTTTATTACGTGGTTAATATCTACTCTTCGTGCAATTTAAGTAAAAAGGATTGTGGAGGGACTTGTTAGCTTTAAAAGAGAAATTCAAGGATAGAGAAAGGATTATGGGAGGAGATTTCAAGGTTATCAAAAAATATAATGAAAGGAAAGGGAGGGAGGAGGTTGTGACTTATAATGAATAAAAGTTATTTGTGGAATTCATTAACAAGAGTTACTTATTGGACATACCGTTTAAGGGAAAAAAATCTCGTTGTATAGTGGAGATGGCAGGTCTATGAGTAGAGTTGGTCGATTTCTTTTGTCTAGCAACATGGTGAATAAATGGGGGTGATTGGTCAACTTATCGGAAATAGGGACATTTCGGATCATTGTCCAATTTGGTTAGTGGTGGATAATATTAATTGAGGGCCAAATCCGTTCAAATTCAATAATGAATGGTTTTCGTTGTATTCTTTTCTTCCCTTTATAGAGAAAGAATGGAAAGGGTTTAAAGTGGAAGGAAAAGTGGATTACGTCTTAAAAGAGAAACTAAGGCTTTTAAGGAGATACTCAAGTGGTGGAATAAGGAGATATTTGGGAGGTTTCATTTGGAGGTGTGTAATTGGTGGGAGAACTGACTTTTAAATGTGCGGATAGCAAGAGTCGCCACCGACTTTTATTTTATCCAATTTGGAAAGGCAAAAAGAATAGGAAAAACTTTTTGAAAGATTTTGAGTTCGGGGGGTAAGTTATACAAAGGGAATGTGTAAGCACCGTTTGTATCCATGGGCTCTTAATTGCTTAGTTCACTTGTTTATGTTTGAATTGTTTGAAGAGTGTCGTGTGTGTTTAAAAAAATAGTTTGTAAAAGAATTAACTTTGTAATGATTCATCATTCGATTATATACAAAGTGTTATCTTGAAAGATGTTTTGAAAAACGAGGTGTGAAAAGCATTTGAAGTTTTGATTTGTTGTGAGCAAGCAGTTAAGAGTTACTTACCCTAAGTTGTAAAGTCTTTCATATACTTTAAGGCTTTCGTTGAGTGATTGTACTATCCATACCATTTGTGGATATGTAGTCCTATACATTGGATGTAAAGAGACATTGAAGGGTAAGGCAACATGTGAGGTACTTTTAGCAAATTTAAAGGGACGATCATCACTTTTCGTAGGCAACAATCGAGGGACGGGATCATATATTCTAAGGCAACATCGAGGGTCATCGAGGGACTATGATCTTTGTCATGATTTTTGAATTGAAGGCAACATGTGCTAAGGTACCCTCACGTTCGAGGGACTTGACCATTTAATCGAAGATAACAAGAAGGGTTACCCTAAAGGTGAGTGTGTGAAGAGTGTGTTAGGTTCAAATATTTTATCTTTGAGGTTAGAGTTAGCTAGAGATTGATTTTATCTTTTCATACAATCCTAACATACATCTAGCAGTTATAATGGTGCAGAAAGTAAAAGTGGAAAATAAATCTAACTATTACAAGGCTTCGGGGAGGGGGAATACATAACCAAAACGGGGGAGTGCGAAAAGTAAAGTGCGACAAAATAAATCAATGTTATTACAAAAAACCTTTGTGACCTATACATCAATTTCTAGAATTTAAATATAAATGAAATAGTTTAAACAAATAAATAAACAAACATGCGACAATCATTGAGAGTTTGAGAGGGAGAAGAAGAATCGAGAGAAATTAGAGTGGAAAAATCAGGTTTAAGGAGATTAAGTAAATACCTAAATTAATTTAATTATTAAACTAATTCTGAATTAACTTAATTTTAAATTAATTAATTAATCTGATGTCTTCATTAAACCCTAAAGTCAAGAACTAATCCTAACTAAACTAATTGAAATTTTTATTAAGAATTGATTAAATAAAACCGTAAAAAAAACTAATTATTTTAATGATTAAATATAACATTGATTAATTAAATCTAAAATTAAATTAAATTAAATGACAAAACCTAATTCTAATTAATTAATGTGATTAATTTTAGGTTAATGGTTAAAGTGGGGTTTGATGGTTTAATAATAAAAAACTAAAAATGTAATTGAAATAAACCAAAAAACAGGCGTTGAATTGATTAAATAAAACCGTAAAAAAAACTAATTATTTTAATGATTAAATATAACATTGATTAATTAAATCTAAAATTAAATTAAATTAAATGACAAAACCTAATTCTAATTAATTAATGTGATTAATTTTAGGTTAATGGTTAAAGTGGGGTTTGATGGTTTAATAATAAAAAACTAAAAATGTAATTGAAATAAACCAAAAAACAGGCGTTGGGATCCAGTGTAGGAGCCTCTTGAAGGTGCACCATGAGGGATCACATTCTGGAACCTTTAGATCTGGGTTTGAGAAGATCAAGTGACAGATACCTGAGTGGCATGGGTGAGGTTCGAACCCATGACACTTTGGTTAAAATTCTTTCACGATACCAACTGGGCTGCAGACATTAGTCTTTAATGAAACAATTGGAATAACACAAATATAAAAAAAAAGTGTTAGTGGTGGGAAGTCAAATAAGTCAGAGCGGGACCCATGGTTGAATGGAATGGACGAATGAAAGCTAGAGAGAGGGATTCGTTTGACTGGCGAATGAGTACGCGCCACGCCTGGTCAACGAGTCAAACAAGTAGGGCCACCAGACCGGTTCAATTCCGGTCACTTTCTCCGGTGAGTTCCAACCATCCAAACCTGCAAAACGATCGAAAAAAACAAAAAAAAAACACCCAGATCCACTAATTCAGAGGCTGCGAACACGATGGCAGTGGTAGTTTAGTACCGGAGTGTTCACCTTTAGAAAAATGGTACAGTTTAATTAAAAATATTTGTTTTAAATTGGTAAGATACTTCGGTCCAAAAAAAATTGGTAAGATATTTTCTATAAAATTGATTAGCATTTTAAAATTTAACAATTTTAAGTTTTATGTTTGTTACAATCAAATTAAAACAAAAAGATTACGTGGAATGATAAATAACGCAATACTTGTTTATTTTGTTTGGTATTTAACCTAATCCTTACGCTTTAAATAAGTGAGTGCATCAGTATCAGTATTCCATAATCATTCATTCAGCTTGATATCGTGAATATGAAACCACTCTTCCTCCTCACCATGATGAAGATGACGAAGAAGAAGAAGAAGAGTTCTTCTCGACCACTATCGCCATCTGCCCTTGCTATGAAAAAGAAGAAGAAGAGAACTTGTGTCAAATCTTCACAACAACAACAAGAATCACTTGAACGTGAATTTTACTTACCAGATGAATGTTGGGAGCATATCTTCACATTCCTCATCAACCCCGTCCACCCGATTGAAGTCTTCACATTCCTCAACGACCCGATCCTCATCGACAATGACGGCATAAATAAAAGTTACTTTAATTCACTATCTCTAGTCTCAAAACAATTCCTCTCCATCACCAACCGTATCATATTCTCTACCAGAATTTATCATCGACAACTTCCTTTTCTCCCTAGTTTCTTTCGTAGATTCTCCAACCTTAATTCACTTGATCTCTGGTGCGGTGGCTCCCATCATCTCGATGCCAGCATTGCCTTGACTCTCCGTGACAGACCAACATTGAAATCTTTATCTATTGCCGGGATTGACTTAAAGGACGCAAACTGCGTTACTTCATATTACATTGATTCCTTCGTGAGTTTGAAGGGCTTGAATTCTCTTAAGTTCTGGTATTCGCGAATATCGGATGATTTGCTTTATTCTATTGCCAGAGAAGGTCTTCCTTTGAAGAAGTTTGTTCTTGAAAGTTGTACCGGTTATAGTTACAGTGGAATCTATGGTTTATTATCCAAATGTCATGGGATACAACATTTGGGTCTCCAAGGTGTTGATTTTTTAAATAATCATCATGTTTCTCAGTTGTCTTTGTTTCTTCCTGATTTGGTATCTATAAACCTTAATGAATGTTCCAAACTCACAGAATTAGCTTTGTTTGCATTCATTAAGAATTGTCATTCACTTGGTGAGATATCAATGGAACGCATACATACTAAGATAAAGAATGTAGAAAATGCATATACTTTGAAAGATTTTGATGTCAATCCTCAATTGAAGTTTCTACGTTTTTCTGACAATTCATTTATAAACAACGAAATCATGGTATTGTTTGCTTCTATTTTTCCCAATTTGCAAAGACTTGATTTGAGTTACTGCTATGACATATCTGGAAAAAGTATTTGTCAAGTTCTAAGTAAATGTTGTAAGGTTAGACATCTGCACTTGGCCGGTTGTAAAAAAATGAGACGAATTAAAATGAACTTTGTAGCTCCCCAACTAGAGTTGTTGAACTTGTCTGGTACAAGTGTTGATGACAAAACACTCTATGATATTTCAAAGAGTTGTTGTGGGCTTTTGCAACTATTAATAATATGTTGTAAACATGTCACAGAAAACGGAGTGATGCGTGTGGTTGAAAAATGCAAACAATTGAAAGAGATCTGTTTGGGATGTTGTGATAAAGTGAATGCTGATGCTCTTATTTCAATGCTTTCATCAAATCCTTCATCAGAAAAAGTTAAATGCTCCAGTGAAATTCGGCTGAAGTTTTGATTCTTAAATATAAGAAATTTTTTGTTTTTAGATTTGTTTCTATAAGAAATGACTTAATTTTTTAAAATTCCAACTTACAAATATGTATTTAGTCGTCATTTTGTCACAATAATCCTCTAAATATAGTTAGATTTTTATACCATGTTTTAAATTTTGATGTTTTTCTTTACTCTGACATAGAGATGTGGTCTAACAAAGTGTGCTCCCTATCATGATCCAATGACATGTGCAGATGTGTTTGTAATTCTGCATATTGTATATAAGAGGTGGTTCCAAATAATTGTGTAATTTTGGTGTTTCATTTTTAGAATTTCAAGTGATGCAGTAGTCATATAAAACAAGATTGAGTGACTTAATATGAAATTAACAATAGTGTGAATGAATGAGACTTGCTACTAATTCTAATGAATGAAACTAACATTTGTTTGTTTTATGAGTTTCATAGAAGGTCTAATGGAATTATGATTTACAATGTCCTTTTTAATCTTTGTCGTAATCTTTCTATATGGTAAAATGTCATGAAACTGTGCTTAAATTAATGTTTATTAATTCATTTTGTCTTAGCAAAAAAGAAAAGAAAATATGTTCTAAAAAAGTGTTTTTCATTCACCACTAGTGGTCTTGCCTAGGTTGCAGACAAAAATTAGTAGAATGAATCTGTTTCTATCAGTAGTACTATGCTAGACTGAAAAAGTTAAATTTCTCTGTTGAATGCCACTGGGAGCATATGTGATTCATAAGACTAAAGTATTTGACAAAAATATCGGTAACAACGAGGAACAAATATGCAAATTACATAACACAGAAAATGGAAATTTTCATATGAGATTATCCCAATTATTGGAAATGGAAATCATGCCAATGTAGTTATGTAGTTATGTGACAGATATTCAGATTGTCCATGTTTAGAAATTAAAGTCCCGAAAACCTTTTAACTGATTTTGGCTTCTGTTTACCATTTGGTCTTAATTATACAAACTTGTGTAAATTTCTCACTGGAGAAGGAATAAGATGCATATACATATTTCTAGGTAGAACTTTTCAGGTTATATATTTCTTGCTTTGAAAGTGGTTATAAGTCTATTGATTATATACAATGTAGGTATATGGGAAAGTTCCTTATAATCCACCGTCTAAGTTACTTTTTGGACAATGGAATTTTCATTGAAGGATAATCAACTTGTCAACCTTTTGTGCTGTTCCGTTGAGAGAGCACTGACACCAGGAAGCCAGGAAGCCGTACTAATGCGTTTTGCAGTGGTTTTAGTTCCACCAGTTCCATAACTTTCTCAATAAACATCTGCAACCATTAGTCAGTTTCAAACCTAGCAACATTCATGTTAGAATTTATGGAAAAGAATTTGGTGATTCAGGTATTAACCTTTCTGGTTTCAGCATTGATCTCAGGGGAGAATCAGAGCCATGCTGAATAGAGCTAAGATTCATGGACAGTAACATGAGGAGAGTGGATATCATTTTGCTCACAGTATCCAGAAATTCTTGCAAAGGTTTCTTGCATCTTAAGATATCCAGAAATTCTGATGTCCCCGCTGATATATCCACCAGTTTTTCTACCAGCGAGCACATCCATCAGATTTGTTTTGCCAGCCCCAGTAACACCCATCAAAGCAGTAAGAACACCTGGTCTAAAAGCTCCACTTACACCCTTCAAAGTAACCAACTTATCCTCAACAACACCCCGGTTTTGCATTTCCTGCAAGTTCAGTTCAAGTATTTGATAATCTTTTCTTCACAATAATACTTTGAAACTTAAATATAATATATTAAAATTAAACTCTATTTTATTCGGCTTCTACATTACGTGTGGCATGTCCACAGGATATGTTACTTCTTCAAAGGTGATTGAATGTTCAAACGGAAGAACCGTTCCTCTTTTCCTACTAAGACTTGCTGTTCCGGTATCCTTTGTGTACTTCAATATATTAGTTCTATTTCTGCTTTGAGATTCCTCTGGTATAATAGTTTGATGCTTCCCAATTGCTGCATGATTAATTATGTAGAATTAGTATATGTGTTTGTCTGAACAATTTTTATTATGCATTTAAGAAGACACTCACGATTCAAGAAAGTGAGAGCAAGGATATATCCGAAGTTGAATAGGAATGTATATCCGATCAAAGCACCAACACCTATCCAGTACCAATATGACTCACTAAAGAATCTGCAAGATTTCAAAACTTCAACTCTCAGCGGCTCCGTTGAGTTAGGAAGAACCTTTCATAAGAAAAATGTATCATGACATCATTAGATTAGTTATAGTTTTTTAGTAGAAATAGAACTCGATACTCTGGAGTTTACAACACTAACATCCATTGGGCACCAACCAATTATACTAGACCTCGGTAATACATCATATGATTTATATGTTAAGGAATTCATAGAAAATGAACCAATAAAATAGTAAAAGAACTTACATGTTTCCAGCTATCCCCGAGGAACTCATTATTTATAATTGCATTTTGTGCATACATAATAGGTGATATCCAAAATCTCCATATCAACCCTTTTTGCCACTGTCATATCTGGATAAAGATGGTCATTGCAATCCCTGCCATTATAAATACCTAAAAGTAGAGTGAAATCATCAATAAAGGATTTGTATAATGTAAACAAGCAAAAATGTTCCATGTCACTTGGGAATCAAGGTTAGCAGTAGTTTATAAACATCCACACTCCTCGATCTACACTGGAAAACATATTACATAATCAAATTTCCAAACATAGTTGGCAAAACTTGAAGATGTAGACGACTCAATTGCGCTTCATAAGTAAATATTCTCTTTTAGTTCTTTTTGTTGTTGTTGCTGCTGCTACTACCATACTTTTCCATGTTCTCTATTATTTCTGTTGGTGGTATTCTAGAGGTGGTATGTTATAAATTATAATGTTACAGAATTCTGCAGAGGAAAACTGGTTTTTGACACTTTTTGCACTATACTTCCACTGGTGGAAGATATGCTTTAAAACTGCACTGGACACTTTTTTCACTATACTTCCACTGGTGGAAGATATGCTTTGAATATGCTATTTTACTGAATTCACCACCAACTGATATGTCTTTCTTAACATTACAAAGCCTTTATATAGGCTTGAATCAAAACTGACATAGAAGACAATAAGATGATAATTAAGATGAGGACTCTTTGGTTCTCTCAATCTTAATGATACAATTCTAACATAACTCTAAATAAAGACAGTAATTATATTATGATGGTTACAACTCTTTTGCACTTCTTTCATAATGCTTACTCATAGTGGTGGTTACAACACATTAATTTTAACACTCCCCCGTAATGTGTTGCTCTTTAACTCCCATTGCTTCTCTAAGTTGCTGAAATCTCCCTCTTGGTAGTGCTTTAGTAAAAATGTCTGCAAGCTGCTCTTCTGAATTGCAGAACACTAACTGCACATCACCATCTTCGATCACACTTCGAATGAAGTGGTGCTTTATATTAATATGTCTTGTTCGACTGTGGAAAACAGGATTCTTCGCCATGGCTATTGCTGATTTATTGTCACAGTGAAGCAGCAGACTTTCTTCTTGCTTTTCTCTGATATCTTCAAGTATTCTTCTCAACCACAATGATTGTTGTGTAGCCAAACCAGCTGCCATATATTCTGCTTCAGCTGAAGATTGCGCTACTGTGTCTTGTTTCTTCGAACACCAAGAAATTACTCCTGAACCCAGGCTGAACACATAACCAGAAGTGCTTTTCATGTCATCAACACTTCCAGCCCAATCACTGTCACAATAGCCTTTAATTTTGAGTTTAAAACTCTTTTCAAACCTGATTCCATGCTCCATGGTTCCCATGACATACCTTAGAACTCTTTTTGCTGCTCCAAGGTGCAAGTGACTCGGTTTACTCATGAACCTTGAGAGTAAACTAGCAGCGAACATTAAGTCGGGTCGTGTAGCTGTTAGATAAAACAAGCTTCCAACCAAACTTCTATACATGCTTGCATCTACTAATCTTCCACCATCTTCCTTCTTTAATTTTTCATTCACCACTAAAGGAATGTCAACAGGTTTGCAGTCTTTCATTCCAAACTTTTTCAAAATATTTTCAGCATATCTCCTTTGACAAATAAAAACTCCATATTCATCTTGGTAAACCTCAATACCAAGAAAATGATGCAGCAAGCCAAGATCACTCATCTCATATTTTTTCATCATTTCTATTTTAAAATTTTCAACCATTTTCTTGTTGTTACCCGTATACACCAAATCATCAACATAAAGGGCAACAAGAAAGATATCATCTTTACCTTGATGTTTCACATACAAGGTATGCTCACTTGGACTTCTTTGAAATCCTTGTTGAATGAAGTAGCTGTCAATTTCACTATACCATGCTCTAGGGGCTTGTTTCAACCCATAGAGAGCTTTCTTCAACTTGTAAACTTTTTCTTCTTGGCCTTTAGTCACAAAGCCTTGAGGTTGCTGCACATATACCTCTTCTTTTAATTCTCCATTCAGAAAAGCTGACTTCACATCAAGTTGGTACAAGTTCCACCCTTTTTGAGCTGCTAATGCAATAACTGTTCGTACAGTATCCAATCTTGCAACTGGGGCAAAAGTTTCACAATAGTCAATTCCAGGCTGTTGTGCATAGCCTTTTACTACCAATCTAGCCTTGGCTCTTTGAATTGACCCATCTGGATTATGCTTCAATTTGTACACCCACTTTACTCCAATAGCTTCTTTCTCATTTGGCTTTTCAACTAGCTGCCATGTTTTGTTTTTCTCAATGGCATTTATCTCTTCTTGCATCGCATTCCTCCAAACATCTTCTTTGATTGCTTCATCAAAATTTTCTGGTTCCACAACACAATAGTTGCATCTTGCATAAATATCACTCAAATCCTTTAATTTTATTGGAGTTGAGCTGGGAGATGATGAACTTGAACTTGGTGAACTTGGAGAGGATGAGGAACTTGGTGTACATGGAGCCGGTTGCTCATTCTCAGCTGCTGAATTTTGTTGTTGTAATATGATTGCAGGGACTGTTTTCTCCTTCATTCTGTCTTCTTCCCAATTCCAAGAAGCATTCTCATCAAATACAACATCCCGGCTAATGATCACCTTGTTTGTCTTCAAGTTGTAAAGTCTATAGCCCTTCGACATGGAACTATAGCCAATAAAGACACATCTTTCACTTGTTTCTTCCAGCTTTGTCCTCTTTTGTTTAGGAATTTGAGCATAGCAAACACATCCAAAAATTTTAAGATGGTTCACCGACGGTGTTCTTCCACTCCAAGCTTCAAATGGAGTCTTTTTCCACACTGCCTTTGTTGGACACCTGTTCATCAAATACACAGCAGTGTTAACGGCCTCGGGCCAAAAGGTTTTAGGTAAACCTTTCTCAAGTAGCATAGATTTCGCCATCTCCATCACAGTTTGGTTCTTTCTTTCAGATACACCATTTTGCTGAGGTGTATAGCCAACAGTGAGCTGTCTTTCAACACCTTCATCTTCACAAAATTTGTGAAATTCATTTGAGGTGTACTCCTTCCCTCGATCACTTCTCAGCATTTTTATAAATCGGCCACTTTGTTTTTCAACTAATGCTTTAAACTTCTTAAAGATTACAAACGCTTCAGATTTTTGTCTCATGAAATATACCCAAGTCATGCGGGTAAAGTCGTCAATAAACAAGATAAAGTACCTGTTTTTGCCATGAGACAAAGTATTCATAGGACCACACACATCTGTGTGTACAAGTTCCAACACTTGTTTGGCTCTCCATGCACTTTCTTTTGGGAATGGTTGCCGGTGGTGTTTGCCTAGGACACATCCTTCACACGCACCAGATTTTTCTTCAATTCTTGGTAGCCCATACACCATCTTCTTTTGATAGAGTAACTTGAGACTTTCGTAATTCAAATGCCCAAGTCTCCTGTGCCATAAACACGAGTCATTCTCTTCTCTGGCCATCAAGCTTACATTTTTCTCATAGTTGAAAGATAGTGGAAAGCTCCTGTTGCTAGTCATCTTCACAACGGCAACACTTCTTCTTTCTGAGTCAAAAATTCTACACTCTCTATTCTCAAAGTTTAGAGAATAGTCGTGCTCCAAAAGTTGTCCAATGCTAAGCAAATTTTTGTCTAATTCTGGCACATAAAGCGTGTCATGCATGACTTTGCTTCCTTGCTTTGTGGTGACTCCAATGCTTCCTTTCCCTTTCACTTCGACATGTTCTCCATTGCCCAATTTAACTTTTGAGGCAAATGAAGAATCAATGTTTATAAATGCTTCCTTCTGTCCGGTCATATGGTTGCTACAGCCGCTGTCCAAATACCAAACATTTTTACCTTCTTCATGCAATGCTTTTTGACAAGCAAAAAACAAATTTCCTTCATCAGATTCTCCTTCTGCGTACGAAGCATGTTGCTGATTTGCAAGACGACAATCCTTTTGAAGGTGCCCGAATCTCTTGCAATTGTGACATTGCGGTTTGCCTTTGTTCCAACACTCCTTCTCGTCATGAGTGCCGCTGTTACAAATTCTGCACCATTTGTTTGATGCCTCATTCCATCTTCCGCCATTTGTGCCTCTTCCAGATCTGCCACGTTGGTTTCGACCTCTGCCTCTGCCTCTTCCAAATCTGCCACCTCTAGAAGACTCACCTCTAGTTTGTATTTGGGGCTTATTTTCACCATTGTTGGACTGAATGTTGAGTTTAGATTGAAAGGCACTCTCAATTGATTTTTCAGAATGTCGTAACATCCTTTGCTCGTAGGATCTCAAAGACCCCATCAACCCTTGAACAGTTAAGGTTGATAGATCCTTGGTTTCTTCTATCACACCCACCATTGGGTCAAATCTTGCTGTCAAACTAATCAGAATTTTGTCAACAATTCTGCGATCTTCTATCGTATCACCATGCGACTTCATCTGATTCACCAACTCGGAGAGTCTGTTGAAGTACTCATTCAGGCTGTCGTTCTCCTTCATCCTTTCATTTTCGTAATCTCTCTTAAGAGATTGAAGCTTCACCGTTCGCACCTTTGAGTCTCCTTCGAACTCTTGTTGTAGGATACTTCAGGCTTCTTTCGATGTTTTAGCTCTCATAATCCTTGGGAAAATGGATAGAGAGACTCCTCTTTGAATCATTCCGAGAACTCCAGCATCTGTGATCTTCTTCTTCTTCAACTCTTCAAGCCGTTGGCTTGATTCTTCAGCTTTTTCTTTTGATTTTTCAGCCTCCGTTCGTGCCGGTTCTTCATATCCGTTTTTGACATACTCTAGAACATCCAAAGATGTGAATAGAGTCTCCATTTTAACAGCCCAAAAATCATAGTTCTCTCCTTCAAATAGAGGAACTTTGACATTGCTGTAAGTTGCAGAAGGGTTGTTTGTAAAAGCCATAACTTTTGTTGTTTTTGTTGGGGCTGCAAGGATCTGCAGCTCTGATACCACTCTGTTGGTGGTATTCTAGAGGTGGTATGTTATAAATTATAATGTTACAGAATTCTGCAGAGGAAAACTGGTTTTTGACACTTTTTGCACTATACTTCCACTGGTGGAAGATATGCTTTAAAACTGCACTGGACACTTTTTTCACTATACTTCCACTGGTGGAAGATATGCTTTGAATATGCTATTTTACTGAATTCACCACCAACTGATATGTCTTTCTTAACATTACAAAGCCTTTATATAGGCTTGAATCAAAACTGACATAGAAGACAATAAGATGATAATTAAGATGAGGACTCTTTGGTTCTCTCAATCTTAATGATACAATTCTAACATAACTCTAAATAAAGACAGTAATTATATTATGATGGTTACAACTCTTTTGCACTTCTTTCATAATGCTTACTCATAGTGGTGGTTACAACACATTAATTTTAACACTCCCCCGTAATGTGTTGCTCTTTAACTCCCATTGCTTCTCTAAGTTGCTGAAATCTCCCTCTTGGTAGTGCTTTAGTAAAAATGTCTGCAAGCTGCTCTTCTGAATTGCAGAACACTAACTGCACATCACCATCTTCGATCACACTTCGAATGAAGTGGTGCTTTATATTAATATGTCTTGTTCGACTGTGGAAAACAGGATTCTTCGCCATGGCTATTGCTGATTTATTGTCACAGTGAAGCAGCAGACTTTCTTCTTGCTTTTCTCTGATATCTTCAAGTATTCTTCTCAACCACAATGATTGTTGTGTAGCCAAACCAGCTGCCATATATTCTGCTTCAGCTGAAGATTGCGCTACTGTGTCTTGTTTCTTCGAACACCAAGAAATTACTCCTGAACCCAGGCTGAACACATAACCAGAAGTGCTTTTCATGTCATCAACACTTCCAGCCCAATCACTGTCACAATAGCCTTTAATTTTGAGTTTAAAACTCTTTTCAAACCTGATTCCATGCTCCATGGTTCCCATGACATACCTTAGAACTCTTTTTGCTGCTCCAAGGTGCAAGTGACTCGGTTTACTCATGAACCTTGAGAGTAAACTAGCAGCGAACATTAAGTCGGGTCGTGTAGCTGTTAGATAAAACAAGCTTCCAACCAAACTTCTATACATGCTTGCATCTACTAATCTTCCACCATCTTCCTTCTTTAATTTTTCATTCACCACTAAAGGAATGTCAACAGGTTTGCAGTCTTTCATTCCAAACTTTTTCAAAATATTTTCAGCATATCTCCTTTGACAAATAAAAACTCCATATTCATCTTGGTAAACCTCAATACCAAGAAAATGATGCAGCAAGCCAAGATCACTCATCTCATATTTTTTCATCATTTCTATTTTAAAATTTTCAACCATTTTCTTGTTGTTACCCGTATACACCAAATCATCAACATAAAGGGCAACAAGAAAGATATCATCTTTACCTTGATGTTTCACATACAAGGTATGCTCACTTGGACTTCTTTGAAATCCTTGTTGAATGAAGTAGCTGTCAATTTCACTATACCATGCTCTAGGGGCTTGTTTCAACCCATAGAGAGCTTTCTTCAACTTGTAAACTTTTTCTTCTTGGCCTTTAGTCACAAAGCCTTGAGGTTGCTGCACATATACCTCTTCTTTTAATTCTCCATTCAGAAAAGCTGACTTCACATCAAGTTGGTACAAGTTCCACCCTTTTTGAGCTGCTAATGCAATAACTGTTCGTACAGTATCCAATCTTGCAACTGGGGCAAAAGTTTCACAATAGTCAATTCCAGGCTGTTGTGCATAGCCTTTTACTACCAATCTAGCCTTGGCTCTTTGAATTGACCCATCTGGATTATGCTTCAATTTGTACACCCACTTTACTCCAATAGCTTCTTTCTCATTTGGCTTTTCAACTAGCTGCCATGTTTTGTTTTTCTCAATGGCATTTATCTCTTCTTGCATCGCATTCCTCCAAACATCTTCTTTGATTGCTTCATCAAAATTTTCTGGTTCCACAACACAATAGTTGCATCTTGCATAAATATCACTCAAATCCTTTAATTTTATTGGAGTTGAGCTGGGAGATGATGAACTTGAACTTGGTGAACTTGGAGAGGATGAGGAACTTGGTGTACATGGAGCCGGTTGCTCATTCTCAGCTGCTGAATTTTGTTGTTGTAATATGATTGCAGGGACTGTTTTCTCCTTCATTCTGTCTTCTTCCCAATTCCAAGAAGCATTCTCATCAAATACAACATCCCGGCTAATGATCACCTTGTTTGTCTTCAAGTTGTAAAGTCTATAGCCCTTCGACATGGAACTATAGCCAATAAAGACACATCTTTCACTTGTTTCTTCCAGCTTTGTCCTCTTTTGTTTAGGAATTTGAGCATAGCAAACACATCCAAAAATTTTAAGATGGTTCACCGACGGTGTTCTTCCACTCCAAGCTTCAAATGGAGTCTTTTTCCACACTGCCTTTGTTGGACACCTGTTCATCAAATACACAGCAGTGTTAACGGCCTCGGGCCAAAAGGTTTTAGGTAAACCTTTCTCAAGTAGCATAGATTTCGCCATCTCCATCACAGTTTGGTTCTTTCTTTCAGATACACCATTTTGCTGAGGTGTATAGCCAACAGTGAGCTGTCTTTCAACACCTTCATCTTCACAAAATTTGTGAAATTCATTTGAGGTGTACTCCTTCCCTCGATCACTTCTCAGCATTTTTATAAATCGGCCACTTTGTTTTTCAACTAATGCTTTAAACTTCTTAAAGATTACAAACGCTTCAGATTTTTGTCTCATGAAATATACCCAAGTCATGCGGGTAAAGTCGTCAATAAACAAGATAAAGTACCTGTTTTTGCCATGAGACAAAGTATTCATAGGACCACACACATCTGTGTGTACAAGTTCCAACACTTGTTTGGCTCTCCATGCACTTTCTTTTGGGAATGGTTGCCGGTGGTGTTTGCCTAGGACACATCCTTCACACGCACCAGATTTTTCTTCGATTCTTGGTAGCCCATACACCATCTTCTTTTGATAGAGTAACTTGAGACTTTCGTAATTCAAATGCCCAAGTCTCCTGTGCCATAAACACGAGTCATTCTCTTCTCTGGCCATCAAGCTTACATTTTTCTCATAGTTGAAAGATAGTGGAAAGCTCCTGTTGCTAGTCATCTTCACAACGGCAACACTTCTTCTTTCTGAGTCAAAAATTCTACACTCTCTATTCTCAAAGTTTAGAGAATAGTCGTGCTCCAAAAGTTGTCCAATGCTAAGCAAATTTTTGTCTAATTCTGGCACATAAAGCGTGTCATGCATGACTTTGCTTCCTTGCTTTGTGGTGACTCCAATGCTTCCTTTCCCTTTCACTTCGACATGTTCTCCATTGCCCAATTTAACTTTTGAGGCAAATGAAGAATCAATGTTTATAAATGCTTCCTTCTGTCCGGTCATATGGTTGCTACTCAACTATATTCAATCTAAGATCACTCATCTCTCATATTTGGTAAGTTTCTCATTTTCTTACTTTTTATTTTAGATACATGCATTACATAAATGGTTATATGTATGATATATTAGGTTACATGCAATAAATATGTCATATTTGCTTTATCCTAAAATGTGTTGGCTTGAAATTTTGACTTTGTTACTTAGGGTTCATATGCTTTATTTCTGCTTCATCTATTTGATTTCGTCCAGTCTAGATTTTAAAATTCGGATCCTTAGTCTAGATAACAAAATTCAGATTTCTCTATTTTCTATTTTTTTAGTTCGGTTTTCCAATACTTTCTTTGATTATGACATGTTTTTCTTGTTTGTTTATAGGAAAAATGGAAAACAACTAATAAATAATGAGACATGGTAGAGTGGCAAAGCATGAATCTGTTTGCAGAGAAACATCTTGCCATATGTTCCACATTTGGAGAAACTTCATTGTATGCTGAAGCATCGTCTTCCCGGGTTCATCTTTCCCCGACACCGTCCTCCCAAATTCATGTGTCTTTGACTCATCATGATGCCCCAGAAGCCTCTTTTATATATGATGTTTATGTGTCTCATAGTTTTTCAAGATGTCCCTCAGACCATTCACTACTACATTTGTATGCAAACCATACTTCTAGGTGTCCCTTTTAATCTCATCCACCATATTGCTCCATATTGTTTTAGCATTTCCACAATCTCGCAAAATGTGCAGGGTTGATTCTTCTGTGTATTGGCAATCAATGCAATATGGCAAACTCAAGTGCCTCATGGAAAGCCACTAATTAATTATCAAAATGTTGTTTTAAACCAACCACACTAAATATCTTATTCATTCAGGGACCTCTAAATTCCAAATTTTATTCCAATTCTCAAAAGCATCATCATGATCAGAACATCTCAATAAGTCATACGCACTACATCATTTTCTTTATCAGAATTATGAGGACTTTCAACGAATGTTGTCGATGATATTACTCTATTTTCTCTCTATTATAAAAAAAAATTATTGAATGATGAATGTATCTAAATAGACTCTCTCAATATAATAATTATTCAATAAATATAAAATAATAAAGTGTATCTTATAATAGAAATGGAGAGTATCAAATATGTTCTTCATAGTCAATTTTGAACCCTAATTAAAATTCTCAAACCTCCTTCCACTAGGTATGATTTTATGATATTGAAATTTTTAATGATGTTTTTTTTTTCATTAAATATATATACTATGACAGCAAGAAATCAATCACTATTAAGATTCCTAAATTTAGATGACAATTATAGAGATGTACCATGTATTTTTTTTTGGGTCGTTGATTTATACTATGTATTAACAATTTATTTATATTAATTTATTCATACTTGAGTCGAGCTACCCACACACCTTTTTTTTTTCCTATGCATTTTTTATTAATTTTTTTTGTCAACGTTTAGAAAGTTTTTGTGTTAGAAATAACAAATGAAATAAAAAACACACTATCATTACCCTGTTCCTGCTGTAGGCAATCAAAATTCCAAATCTCCAAAGTTTCATTTCATTGCACACTAACTTGACTTCAGTGTGTTCTTTTCACTCACAGTTGAAGTCAACGCTATGTTGAGTTAGTTCTCTTTTTTCTCTAAACACCATTTCAATGAATCTTGTTGTTGTTACCATACTTTTCCCTGTTCTCTATTATTTCCTTAAAACCGTTCACTCAGTTTTCTATCTCCCATACAAACTCCAACGACACTTCCGCAACCAAGGTATATCCGGTCCTAAATACCGTCCGATCTTCGGTAACTCATCTGAGATCAAACGCCTCTACGCACAAACTAAATCAGATTCAAATCAATTTGATCATGATTTCTTAAAACTTGTGGTTCCATTCTACCACAGGTGGTCTTGCATGTATGGGAAAACTTTCCTGTATTGGTTCGGGTCAACTCCCCGGTTGGCGATATCCGACCCGGATATGATCAAGGAAGTGTTGACTACTAAGTGTGGAGAGTATGGGAAGGTTCCTTATAATCCATAATCCAAGTTGCTTTTTGGACAAGGACTTGTTGGTTTGGAGGGTCATCAATGGAACTTTCATTCCAAACGGGGATTCTTAATATGAGAATAATAATCAAAGTAGTCATATGAAATAGCCATTATCATAATTCTACATTGTGGTTACGGATGCGATTGTAGTTTTTATGATTGCGATCATTGCAGTTGTTGCTTGTTAGTATGAATATTGATTGACAGGTGTTTGAAATACACCATTGAAAAATTATTTAAGTCAATATTTTTTCATTATATTTGAAGAAAATTAAGATTTATGGTTCTAAAGTTTTAATTTTTGGTTACAAGTACAGAAAGATGGCCAAAAGACCAAAATTATCTCATAATATTGTTCATGATCCGCAGTGTCATCCATGATTTTAATTCAAACCACAATTGTAGCTTCATTCTGTTTGCGGAGGTTACCATATAATTCTTTCTCTCTATTTATCTATCTCTAAAATATATTCTCTTCACCAAATTTTTATTAATGCCTTAGGCTATGTACAATGGTTTTATTATTCAACACTCTTCTTTTTTATTTTTTGTACTACACATCATCTTCTCTTTCTTCCACCTAATAATTCAACACACATTCAATTTATACTCACTACAATGATTTTGTTTAATAAAATTCAACATCCTATTCCACCACCATTCACAACACACTAAAAAATTTAAACATTCAAAACAACCAATAAAATTTTACAAAGTATTTTGTGGACCCCACTCTTTCCACATTCAACATGTTGAAAACTTTCAACACCAATTAATACACCTCACTTTACACACCCTATTCAACACCCTCATTGTAAGGATTCAACTATTGAATTTGTTTTTCAACACCCCCATTGTAAATAGTCTTATGAGTGAAAACTGCTTGTGAGAAAATAGTTGCGCTAGTGTCATGTCATTGTTATTATTTTCAAGAATGTGATTCCCATAAAAAAAACATAGTTTGGTTCTAGAAATACGTTTGGAAAAGTTTTGTTTGGTTTTTGAGATCAGCCTATAAAATTTCTAATTGGTTCATTAGCTCAGCCCGTGGAAAAGTTTTCTTTTTGGCTGGAGATAAGCCATTGTAAAATCTCTTAATTCGCTTGAATCAAAGGCTTTTGGGCATAACCTATAATAGCTCAATATTATTCAAATCTCAAGAAGATCTCTTTGGGACGGAGTAAGCCAATCTTTGCACGAATTTGTATAAATCTCTAATATCATCTCTCTAACCCTTATCTTTAAATTATAGCTATTTATAATATTGCCTTTATCTTACGTTGTTTTTACTATGATCTTAAAAATACTAACATGATTTACTACTTAATAATTAAAACTTCTAAATTAATCGAGAATTCACCCCCCCCCCCTCTTATGGTTGGAGTCCTTTGTTCAACACGTGTACATTCATACTTAGAACATCTCTCAAGTTATACTCAACTATATTCAATCTAAGATCACTCATCTCTCATATTTGGTAAGTTTCTCATTTTCTTACTTTTTATTTTAGATACATGCATTACATAAATGGTTATATGTATGATATATTAGGTTACATGCAATAAATATGTCATATTTGCTTTATCCTAAAATGTGTTGGCTTGAAATTTTGACTTTGTTACTTAGGGTTCATATGCTTTATTTCTGCTTCATCTATTTGATTTCGTCCAGTCTAGATTTTAAAATTCGGATCCTTAGTCTAGATAACAAAATTCAGATTTCTCTATTTTCTATTTTTTTAGTTCGGTTTTCCAATACTTTCTTTGATTATGACATGTTTTTCTTGTTTGTTTATAGGAAAAATGGAAAACAACTAATAAATAATGAGACATGGTAGAGTGGCAAAGCATGAATCTGTTTGCAGAGAAACATCTTGCCATATGTTCCACATTTGGAGAAACTTCATTGTATGCTGAAGCATCGTCTTCCCGGGTTCATCTTTCCCCGACACCGTCCTCCCAAATTCATGTGTCTTTGACTCATCATGATGCCCCAGAAGCCTCTTTTATATATGATGTTTATGTGTCTCATAGTTTTTCAAGATGTCCCTCAGACCATTCACTACTACATTTGTATGCAAACCATACTTCTAGGTGTCCCTTTTAATCTCATCCACCATATTGCTCCATATTGTTTTAGCATTTCCACAATCTCGCAAAATGTGCAGGGTTGATTCTTCTGTGTATTGGCAATCAATGCAATATGGCAAACTCAAGTGCCTCATGGAAAGCCACTAATTAATTATCAAAATGTTGTTTTAAACCAACCACACTAAATATCTTATTCATTCAGGGACCTCTAAATTCCAAATTTTATTCCAATTCTCAGAAGCATCATCATGATCAGAACATCTCAATAAGTCATACGCACTACATCATTTTCTTTATCAGAATTATGAGGACTTTCAACGAATGTTGTCGATGATATTACTCTATTTTCTCTCTATTATAAAAAAAAATTATTGAATGATGAATGTATCTAAATAGACTCTCTCAATATAATAATTATTCAATAAATATAAAATAATAAAGTGTATCTTATAATAGAAATGGAGAGTATCAAATATGTTCTTCATAGTCAATTTTGAACCCTAATTAAAATTCTCAAACCTCCTTCCACTAGGTATGATTTTATGATATTGAAATTTTTAATGATGTTTTTTTTTTCATTAAATATATATACTATGACAGCAAGAAATCAATCACTATTAAGATTCCTAAATTTAGATGACAATTATAGAGATGTACCATGTATTTTTTTTTGGGTCGTTGATTTATACTATGTATTAACAATTTATTTATATTAATTTATTCATACTTGAGTCGAGCTACCCACACACCTTTTTTTTTTTCCTATGCATTTTTTATTAATTTTTTTTGTCAACGTTTAGAAAGTTTTTGTGTTAGAAATAACAAATGAAATAAAAAACACACTATCATTACCCTGTTCCTGCTGTAGGCAATCAAAATTCCAAATCTCCAAAGTTTCATTTCATTGCACACTAACTTGACTTCAGTGTGTTCTTTTCACTCACAGTTGAAGTCAACGCTATGTTGAGTTAGTTCTCTTTTTTCTCTAAACACCATTTCAATGAATCTTGTTGTTGTTACCATACTTTTCCCTGTTCTCTATTATTTCCTTAAAACCGTTCACTCAGTTTTCTATCTCCCATACAAACTCCAACGACACTTCCGCAACCAAGGTATATCCGGTCCTAAATACCGTCCGATCTTCGGTAACTCATCTGAGATCAAACGCCTCTACGCACAAACTAAATCAGATTCAAATCAATTTGATCATGATTTCTTAAAACTTGTGGTTCCATTCTACCACAGGTGGTCTTGCATGTATGGGAAAACTTTCCTGTATTGGTTCGGGTCAACTCCCCGGTTGGCGATATCCGACCCGGATATGATCAAGGAAGTGTTGACTACTAAGTGTGGAGAGTATGGGAAGGTTCCTTATAATCCATAATCCAAGTTGCTTTTTGGACAAGGACTTGTTGGTTTGGAGGGTCATCAATGGAACTTTCATTCCAAACGGGGATTCTTAATATGAGAATAATAATCAAAGTAGTCATATGAAATAGCCATTATCATAATTCTACATTGTGGTTACGGATGCGATTGTAGTTTTTATGATTGCGATCATTGCAGTTGTTGCTTGTTAGTATGAATATTGATTGACAGGTGTTTGAAATACACCATTGAAAAATTATTTAAGTCAATATTTTTTCATTATATTTGAAGAAAATTAAGATTTATGGTTCTAAAGTTTTAATTTTTGGTTACAAGTACAGAAAGATGGCCAAAAGACCAAAATTATCTCATAATATTGTTCATGATCCGCAGTGTCATCCATGATTTTAATTCAAACCACAATTGTAGCTTCATTCTGTTTGCGGAGGTTACCATATAATTCTTTCTCTCTATTTATCTATCTCTAAAATATATTCTCTTCACCAAATTTTTATTAATGCCTTAGGCTATGTACAATGGTTTTATTATTCAACACTCTTCTTTTTTATTTTTTGTACTACACATCATCTTCTCTTTCTTCCACCTAATAATTCAACACACATTCAATTTATACTCACTACAATGATTTTGTTTAATAAAATTCAACATCCTATTCCACCACCATTCACAACACACTAAAAAATTTAAACATTCAAAACAACCAATAAAATTTTACAAAGTATTTTGTGGACCCCACTCTTTCCACATTCAACATGTTGAAAACTTTCAACACCAATTAATACACCTCACTTTACACACCCTATTCAACACCCTCATTGTAAGGATTCAACTATTGAATTTGTTTTTCAACACCCCCATTGTAAATAGTCTTATGAGTGAAAACTGCTTGTGAGAAAATAGTTGCGCTAGTGTCATGTCATTGTTATTATTTTCAAGAATGTGATTCCCATAAAAAAAACATAGTTTGGTTCTAGAAATACGTTTGGAAAAGTTTTGTTTGGTTTTTGAGATCAGCCTATAAAATTTCTAATTGGTTCATTAGCTCAGCCCGTGGAAAAGTTTTCTTTTTGGCTGGAGATAAGCCATTGTAAAATCTCTTAATTCGCTTGAATCAAAGGCTTTTGGGCATAACCTATAATAGCTCAATATTATTCAAATCTCAAGAAGATCTCTTTGGGACGGAGTAAGCCAATCTTTGCACGAATTTGTATAAATCTCTAATATCATCTCTCTAACCCTTATCTTTAAATTATAGCTATTTATAATATTGCCTTTATCTTACGTTGTTTTTACTATGATCTTAAAAATACTAACATGATTTACTACTTAATAATTAAAACTTCTAAATTAATCGAGAATTCACCCCCCCCCCCCCCCTCTTATGGTTGGAGTCCTTTGTTCAACACGTGTACATTCATACTTAGAACATCTCTCAAGTTATACTCAACTATATTCAATCTAAGATCACTCATCTCTCATATTTGGTAAGTTTCTCATTTTCTTACTTTTTATTTTAGATACATGCATTACATAAATGGTTATATGTATGATATATTAGGTTACATGCAATAAATATGTCATATTTGCTTTATCCTAAAATGTGTTGGCTTGAAATTTTGACTTTGTTACTTAGGGTTCATATGCTTTATTTCTGCTTCATCTATTTGATTTCGTCCAGTCTAGATTTTAAAATTCGGATCCTTAGTCTAGATAACAAAATTCAGATTTCTCTATTTTCTATTTTTTTAGTTCGGTTTTCCAATACTTTCTTTGATTATGACATGTTTTTCTTGTTTGTTTATAGGAAAAATGGAAAACAACTAATAAATAATGAGACATGGTAGAGTGGCAAAGCATGAATCTGTTTGCAGAGAAACATCTTGCCATATGTTCCACATTTGGAGAAACTTCATTGTATGCTGAAGCATCGTCTTCCCGGGTTCATCTTTCCCCGACACCGTCCTCCCAAATTCATGTGTCTTTGACTCATCATGATGCCCCAGAAGCCTCTTTTATATATGATGTTTATGTGTCTCATAGTTTTTCAAGATGTCCCTCAGACCATTCACTACTACATTTGTATGCAAACCATACTTCTAGGTGTCCCTTTTAATCTCATCCACCATATTGCTCCATATTGTTTTAGCATTTCCACAATCTCGCAAAATGTGCAGGGTTGATTCTTCTGTGTATTGGCAATCAATGCAATATGGCAAACTCAAGTGCCTCATGGAAAGCCACTAATTAATTATCAAAATGTTGTTTTAAACCAACCACACTAAATATCTTATTCATTCAGGGACCTCTAAATTCCAAATTTTATTCCAATTCTCAGAAGCATCATCATGATCAGAACATCTCAATAAGTCATACGCACTACATCATTTTCTTTATCAGAATTATGAGGACTTTCAACGAATGTTGTCGATGATATTACTCTATTTTCTCTCTATTATAAAAAAAAATTATTGAATGATGAATGTATCTAAATAGACTCTCTCAATATAATAATTATTCAATAAATATAAAATAATAAAGTGTATCTTATAATAGAAATGGAGAGTATCAAATATGTTCTTCATAGTCAATTTTGAACCCTAATTAAAATTCTCAAACCTCCTTCCACTAGGTATGATTTTATGATATTGAAATTTTTAATGATGTTTTTTTTTTCATTAAATATATATACTATGACAGCAAGAAATCAATCACTATTAAGATTCCTAAATTTAGATGACAATTATAGAGATGTACCATGTATTTTTTTTTGGGTCGTTGATTTATACTATGTATTAACAATTTATTTATATTAATTTATTCATACTTGAGTCGAGCTACCCACACACCTTTTTTTTTTTCCTATGCATTTTTTATTAATTTTTTTTGTCAACGTTTAGAAAGTTTTTGTGTTAGAAATAACAAATGAAATAAAAAACACACTATCATTACCCTGTTCCTGCTGTAGGCAATCAAAATTCCAAATCTCCAAAGTTTCATTTCATTGCACACTAACTTGACTTCAGTGTGTTCTTTTCACTCACAGTTGAAGTCAACGCTATGTTGAGTTAGTTCTCTTTTTTCTCTAAACACCATTTCAATGAATCTTGTTGTTGTTACCATACTTTTCCCTGTTCTCTATTATTTCCTTAAAACCGTTCACTCAGTTTTCTATCTCCCATACAAACTCCAACGACACTTCCGCAACCAAGGTATATCCGGTCCTAAATACCGTCCGATCTTCGGTAACTCATCTGAGATCAAACGCCTCTACGCACAAACTAAATCAGATTCAAATCAATTTGATCATGATTTCTTAAAACTTGTGGTTCCATTCTACCACAGGTGGTCTTGCATGTATGGGAAAACTTTCCTGTATTGGTTCGGGTCAACTCCCCGGTTGGCGATATCCGACCCGGATATGATCAAGGAAGTGTTGACTACTAAGTGTGGAGAGTATGGGAAGGTTCCTTATAATCCATAATCCAAGTTGCTTTTTGGACAAGGACTTGTTGGTTTGGAGGGTCATCAATGGAACTTTCATTCCAAACGGGGATTCTTAATATGAGAATAATAATCAAAGTAGTCATATGAAATAGCCATTATCATAATTCTACATTGTGGTTACGGATGCGATTGTAGTTTTTATGATTGCGATCATTGCAGTTGTTGCTTGTTAGTATGAATATTGATTGACAGGTGTTTGAAATACACCATTGAAAAATTATTTAAGTCAATATTTTTTCATTATATTTGAAGAAAATTAAGATTTATGGTTCTAAAGTTTTAATTTTTGGTTACAAGTACAGAAAGATGGCCAAAAGACCAAAATTATCTCATAATATTGTTCATGATCCGCAGTGTCATCCATGATTTTAATTCAAACCACAATTGTAGCTTCATTCTGTTTGCGGAGGTTACCATATAATTCTTTCTCTCTATTTATCTATCTCTAAAATATATTCTCTTCACCAAATTTTTATTAATGCCTTAGGCTATGTACAATGGTTTTATTATTCAACACTCTTCTTTTTTATTTTTTGTACTACACATCATCTTCTCTTTCTTCCACCTAATAATTCAACACACATTCAATTTATACTCACTACAATGATTTTGTTTAATAAAATTCAACATCCTATTCCACCACCATTCACAACACACTAAAAAATTTAAACATTCAAAACAACCAATAAAATTTTACAAAGTATTTTGTGGACCCCACTCTTTCCACATTCAACATGTTGAAAACTTTCAACACCAATTAATACACCTCACTTTACACACCCTATTCAACATCCTCATTGTAAGGATTCAACTATTGAATTTGTTTTTCAACACCCCCATTGTAAATAGTCTTATGAGTGAAAACTGCTTGTGAGAAAATAGTTGCGCTAGTGTCATGTCATTGTTATTATTTTCAAGAATGTGATTCCCATAAAAAAAACATAGTTTGGTTCTAGAAATACGTTTGGAAAAGTTTTGTTTGGTTTTTGAGATCAGCCTATAAAATTTCTAATTGGTTCATTAGCTCAGCCCGTGGAAAAGTTTTCTTTTTGGCTGGAGATAAGCCATTGTAAAATCTCTTAATTCGCTTGAATCAAAGGCTTTTGGGCATAACCTATAATAGCTCAATATTATTCAAATCTCAAGAAGATCTCTTTGGGACGGAGTAAGCCAATCTTTGCACGAATTTGTATAAATCTCTAATATCATCTCTCTAACCCTTATCTTTAAATTATAGCTATTTATAATATTGCCTTTATCTTACGTTGTTTTTACTATGATCTTAAAAATACTAACATGATTTACTACTTAATAATTAAAACTTCTAAATTAATCGAGAATTCACCCCCCCCCTCTTATGGTTGGAGTCCTTTGTTCAACACGTGTACATTCATACTTAGAACATCTCTCAAGTTATACTCAACTA
This sequence comes from Vicia villosa, assembly GCF_029867415.1. Taxonomy (NCBI): domain Eukaryota; kingdom Viridiplantae; phylum Streptophyta; class Magnoliopsida; order Fabales; family Fabaceae; genus Vicia; species Vicia villosa. The sequence goes on along the minus strand of NW_026706152.1, from coordinate 124,999 downwards.
TATTCAATCTAAGATCACTCATCTCTCATATTTGGTAAGTTTCTCATTTTCTTACTTTTTATTTTAGATACATGCATTACATAAATGGTTATATGTATGATATATTAGGTTACATGCAATAAATATGTCATATTTGCTTTATCCTAAAATGTGTTGGCTTGAAATTTTGACTTTGTTACTTAGGGTTCATATGCTTTATTTCTGCTTCATCTATTTGATTTCGTCCAGTCTAGATTTTAAAATTCGGATCCTTAGTCTAGATAACAAAATTCAGATTTCTCTATTTTCTATTTTTTTAGTTCGGTTTTCCAATACTTTCTTTGATTATGACATGTTTTTCTTGTTTGTTTATTGGAAAAATGGAAAACAACTAATAAATAATGAGACATGGTAGAGTGGCAAAGCATGAATCTGTTTGCAGAGAAACATCTTGCCATATGTTCCACATTTGGAGAAACTTCATTGTATGCTGAAGCATCGTCTTCCCGGGTTCATCTTTCCCCGACACCGTCCTCCCAAATTCATGTGTCTTTGACTCATCATGATGCCCCAGAAGCCTCTTTTATATATGATGTTTATGTGTCTCATAGTTTTTCAAGATGTCCCTCAGACCATTCACTACTACATTTGTATGCAAACCATACTTCTAGGTGTCCCTTTTAATCTCATCCACCATATTGCTCCATATTGTTTTAGCATTTCCACAATCTCGCAAAATGTGCAGGGTTGATTCTTCTGTGTATTGGCAATCAATGCAATATGGCAAACTCAAGTGCCTCATGGAAAGCCACTAATTAATTATCAAAATGTTGTTTTAAACCAACCACACTAAATATCTTATTCATTCAGGGACCTCTAAATTCCAAATTTTATTCCAATTCTCAGAAGCATCATCATGATCAGAACATCTCAATAAGTCATACGCACTACATCCTTTTCTTTATCAGAATTATGAGGACTTTCAACGAATGTTGTCGATGATATTACTCTATTTTCTCTCTATTATAAAAAAAAATTATTGAATGATGAATGTATCTAAATAGACTCTCTCAATATAATAATTATTCAATAAATATAAAATAATAAAGTGTATCTTATAATAGAAATGGAGAGTATCAAATATGTTCTTCATAGTCAATTTTGAACCCTAATTAAAATTCTCAAACCTCCTTCCACTAGGTATGATTTTATGATATTGAAATTTTTAATGATGTTTTTTTTTTCATTAAATATATATACTATGACAGCAAGAAATCAATCACTATTAAGATTCCTAAATTTAGATGACAATTATAGAGATGTACCATGTATTTTTTTTTGGTTCGTTGATTTATACTATGTATTAACAATTTATTTATATTAATTTATTCATACTTGAGTCGAGCTACCCACACACCTTTTTATTTTTCCTATGCATTTTTTATTAATTTTTTTTGTCAACGTTTAGAAAGTTTTTGTGTTAGAAATAACAAATGAAATAAAAAACACACTATCATTACCCTGTTCCTGCTGTAGGCAATCAAAATTCCAAATCTCCAAAGTTTCATTTCATTGCACACTAATTTGACTTCAGTGTGTTCTTTTCACTCACAGTTGAAGTCAATGCTCTGTTGAGTTAGTTCTCTTTTTTCTCTAAACACCATTTCAATGAATCTTGTTGTTGTTACCATACTTTTCCCTCTTCTCTATTATTTCCTTAAAACTGTTCACTCAGTTTTCTATCTCCCATACAAACTCCAACGACACTTCCGCAACCAAGGTATATCCGGTCCTAACTACCGTCCGATCTTCGGTAACTCATCTGAGATCAAACGCCTCTACGCACAAACTAAATCAGATTCAAATCAATTTGATCATGATTTCTTAAAACTTGTTGTTCCATTCTACCACAGGTGGTCTTGCATGTATGGGAAAACTTTCCTGTATTGGTTCGGGTCAACTCCCCGGTTGGCGATATCCGACCCGGATATGGTTAAGGAAGTCTTGGTTACTAAGAGTGGAGAGTATGGTAAGGTTCCTTATAATCCACAGTCTAAGATGCTTTTTGGACAAGGACTTGTTGGTTTGGAGGGTCATCAATGGAATTTCCATAGAAGGATAATTAACTTAGCATTCCACTCGGAGATTCTTAAGGTAACATGAGAATATTAATCAAACTAGTCATATGAAATAGCCATTATCATAATTTTAAATTGCGGTTACGGATACGGTTGTAGGTGCTTTGATTGCGGTTGCTGCGTTTGAATAATGATTGACAGGTGTTTGAAATACACCATTGAAAAACGATTAAAGTCAAGATTTTTCATTATATTTGAAGAAAATTAAGATTTATGGTTCTTAAGTTTTAATTTTTGGTTACAAGTACAGAAAGAAGGCCAAAAGGCCAAAATTACCTTATATTGGTCATGATCCGCAGTGGCATCCATGATTTTAATTCAAACCGCAATTGTAGCTTCATTCTGTTTGCGGAGGTTACCACATAAGCAATATTAGGACCTCGATTGTAACCTGATGCCATGGCGGAAGTTATGCATCAGCAATATTATGGCCGCAATTATGGTTGCCGAATGCAATTTAAAACCATGGTTATTGAAAACTATACTATTTAAATCCTATTAGAAACATAGATTTGTGTTAAAATAAGTGAGAAAATATTTGCCTTATTACTACTGTACTACATCAGTGTGGAACTGTGATGCCATTGTGGTTGAGGTTGTCTGGACATGACCTATTAGAAACATATATCGGTCATATTCGAAGCACAGGTTAAACATATATCGGTCTTACTACTACATCAGTGTGGAACGGTCATGCCATTGCGGTTGAGGTTGTCGGGACATGACCTATAAATACATGGAGCGTAATCATCAAATATATTGTTTCATGTTGATGCCACAAAGGACATGATAGTGACCTTATATCAAACTAAAATTGAAATTAAAATTATGTTGACTGTGATTTCCATTGCTTTTGATTTTAATATTGCGAAAAATTGTGAATAAATTTTAAAATTAAAACCATTATTTTATCTGTCAAATTAGTTCATGTGGAATTAGTATATTTTCCCCTAGGTCAAACAACTACTGGAAATTCTTGACTTAACTTTAGTACTGGTTTGATTAGGAAACTAGACATCAATATTGAAATAAATAGATCGGTCTAATATGACCAATCTTTTGAAGTAATTTGATTAATAACTAGCCATTTTATAATGTTGTTTTGTGTGTCAGAATTTAACATTCATTGATGATGGTGGTGTAATGAAAACTGTTGTGCAGGGATGGGTGCCGGATATTGTGGAAAGTGTGACAAAGATGCTTGAAAATTGGGAAAATCAAAGAGGAGGAAGAGATGAAATTGAAATAAATGTTCACAGAGAACTTCATGATCTTTCTGCAGATGTTATATCAAGGACTGCTTTTGGCAGCAGTTTTGAAGAGGGCAAACATATTTTCAAATTACAGGAACAGCAGATGCATCTTTTCTCACAGGCAGTTAGAAGTGTCTATATTCCTGGGTTTAAGTAACTATTCCAAACTTTCTTAACTTAAAAAGTGCTTCTATTTGTTCAATGCTTTAGATGCTGCACTGTGTGTATGTTAGTATGTAAACTTCAATTTGTCTTTTTTTGATGGCATGCCTCTTATGATATTCCATCTTGAAATTTCGATAAAATGATAGATATTTGCCAACAAAGAAGAACCGGGATAGATGGAGACTAGATAAAGAGACGCGTGAATCAATTTGCAAGCTGATTGAGAGCAAGAGCAATGCAAGAGAAAATTCCAAAAATGTTCTAAATTCGTTAATGAGTTCCTACAAGAATGAAGTTGGTGGAGAAGACAAATTAGGATTGGAAGAAATTATAGATGAATGTAAAACGATATACTTTGCTGGAAAGGATACAACAGCTAACTTATTGACTTGGGCGCTTCTTCTTTTAGCAAAACATCAAGAATGGCAAAGTAAGGCGCGTGAAGAAGTTCTTTGTGTCATTGGACACAATAAACCTCCAATTGCAGACAATTTAAATGACCTGAAGATTGTAAGTTCCCATTTTAAGCCTGACTTGCCTCTTTCATTTTACGCCAGTTAGTAGAGTGAATGCCACTGGGAGCGTAGTGGTTTTTATCAGTAAATATGTCTAGATGATTGCTCATTAGTCAAATGGTTGGTTGTGAATATTCAGTCTATGCTAAAATGAGACATTTAAGTTGAAGCAGAGGTGATGAGAATCTACCATAGATGGAGAAACAGTGGAATTTTATGAATTTAGTGTAATCATTTAAGAATTTAAATTAAAATCTTCAAAAATAGTGCAGCATGTAGTACTAGTATGTTGGGGCAATCGGTATTTGCATTTCATCAATAATGAACGAAACAATCGATTGAGTTTATGGACTAATAATTGATGGTTGTTTACATATTCCAACAGGTTGGCATGATCATTAGTGAAACACTTCGACTCTATCCTCCAGCTCTAATGTTAATGAGGCAAGCCAATGAAAATGTGATGCTAGGGAGCATGGAAGTTCCTGCAAAGACTCAACTCTACTTGGCATTGGCTGCTATTCATCATGACACAGAAATCTGGGGAGAAGATTGTCACGAGTTTAATCCAATGAGATTTAGTGAACCTCGGAAGCATTTAGCAGCATTCTTTCCATTTGGATTAGGGTCTAGAACTTGTGTTGGGCAAAATTTAGCATTAGTTGAGGCAAAGATAACTCTTGCTTTGATTATTCAAAGTTATAGTTTTCTGGTATCTCCAAGCTATATACATGCTCCTATACTATTTATAACTTTGCAGCCTCAACATGGTGCACAAATCATCTTCAGAAGGATTTCAGGTTGACTAATTGTTATTTCTCTTTTTTGTGTAATTTTGAACTTTGATTAGTAGTAAGTCTTTCAAGTTGCATGTAGTATTTTAAGAGGGATTGATAATAACACTTTCCAGGGATGTAGCCAAAAGTCTTGCAACACTCCAGAGTCCAGACCAGTTGGCTGATATTCTCACTAAACCATTGTCAAGTTAAAGAAGGACTTATGAATGGAGGCCTTAACTAGTGTTACTTGATTTCTTTAGATAGAAGTCAAAGTAAGTAAGGGAGAGATTGTTGTATAATCTTATTAAGCTTTGTTAGTTAGATGTTACGTTTTGTTTGTTCAAAGTTGAGTTAGTTACAACATTACTTGCTCTACAAGTAATGATCACAACTATATGTTTGCTAGTGTAAATAATAGCCTACCCATCGAATATGAATGAGAATTGTCATTTTCATCCAATAGTGATGTCATGCTTTCAACATGTTCTAGTGTCCATTAATTATAACTGAATCTGCATTCTCTTGAGTTGTGCTCACTACACATCATGTCTTAAAGCATAAATCTGTTATGCCAGCATTCTCTTGAGTTGTGCTCACTGCACATCATTTCTTAAAGTATAGAGCATTACTTTTAGCACTCTTAGTGGTGCTCACCGATGACTTTTTTTAATAAGGGTACTAATAAGATGGTAGTAATACTAGGCGAATTTGAAGTAAAACTAGGCGATCTACGTGGATTAATTCTCTAGCAACAAGTTACAATTGCCTATCCTTAGTTAATTACTAAGTTGTACAATTGCTCTGATTCAGATCGGTAGACTTGCAGTCAATAATCTATGCTCATCTAGATTGGCTTTGCGCGCGCTCGTCAACACACAAAGAACATTCAGAATAAAAGCAATTGAATTATAACTAAATTGTAAAAACGTTCAAATAACATCAATTATGCATATCATCCAACATGATACAATTAGGTTCATCTTCTATGACCTAATCAAAGAAAATATATTTATATTAAACAATGAATTACGTTGAGTTGATATGAAGATTACATGAAAATCAATGAAGAAATGTCTCTAATAGCTCCAAAGCAATACAAATTCGTACTAGAAATTCCCTTGTCATCACTTTCACGCATAAAATTCATAACCTTAAAAAAGTAGCATTTCTTTTCTATTTAAAGTTTCAAAAAGTGTGTCACGATTTCGCGCCATCGTGATACTTTATCACCACATCCATGATGAGAGCATCGTTGTAGCGAGAAATCCAGGGGCAAAACCAATGTTTTTTTCCTTTTTCTTCTTATTTTTTTTTTCTAAGTCTGCAAACTCTTCACCTTTGGCAATTTTACTCACTTATTCATCATTTTAGTTTTCCTTTTTCTCATAATTCCACCTATTCTATTGAAAATATTCAAAAATATTACATAATGACATAGTGTAATCGCAACTTTAAACTTAATCTATTTCTTGTCCTCAAATAACTTGCCTTTAAATTGAAACTTTCATGAGAAACATAATGCTTACCCTTACCAATAAGCATCACCTTTTTTTCTTGTTTTTCCTGATCAACACATCAGTTCTCTGCTTCAATCCAAATAATTTCGAAAACTTCTTCCAACATCACATGTACTCAACCTGTCTCTCATCTCACCATTGTTCACTCGAATGGACATGGTAAACACACAATTAACGTACAAAAGCATTTAACCATAAGTTTAACAAATTTATAACAAATTCAATCAAAGTCGTCTTTAAACACACACTTTTGAGGTCTTTTCAAGGTTGTAATGTGGCTTATGTCATAGTAGAATATTTTAGGATAGTAGGCTTAAATATTTGGAGTTTGTTATCTAATTTTCCTTATGTTACCATGTTCCTTTCACGACATTCTCTTGGTAGCGTGTTTCCATACATTTTATCAAAATGTAGACAACAATAGATGTCATAATTTTGTCTTTGCATTGAGTAACGTGCTTTCTTGCATGTGATTTAATTGGAGCAGCATATCCTGTTCTTCGAATCTTCTGAATACAGAGTTAAAAACTTATGTCGCTTGTACTTCTGAGGAACCTTGTATTATTTGTATTGTCAGACCTTTGTTTCTATGATGACTTATGATCTTCTGTCACTGATTGTTGAATCCTTGTTCTATGTGCAGAACTTCTAATCATTTACTCATGTGGTCTTCTTGTTGTAATGAGTTCTTCATGTATCTGATAATTCTGTTTAATTCCTTGAAGCTTGTCTGAATTTCTTTTTGACGCTGTCGTATAAGGCTTATAGCATAATCTCTGCACACTTAATGAAAACATTAGTAGTAAAATTGTTTACTCACAAAATATATGTTTGTTATCATCAAAACCAGATTCTGAACATAGATTCTCAATCTTGTTCTAACAATGCTTAACCTGAATGTACGATTCAGGTTAAGGTTTCCAAAGTATCATGCTCATTTGCACCCAATTATCTAAATTAGTGGGGGCGAATCGAACCTGATGCTTAGTGTAAACACACGCTTTGGAATATTTTTTGTGCAACTTTCATCGTATCGTTTCTATCTTCTTCTTGTCCATGTTTTACAGCAAACCCCCAACACAAGTTCCGACAGCAAGATCATAAAATCATCTCTCCGATATGCTAAGATTTTCTATCAGTAGTGGCACAATCTCTTCTATGGCCATTAAATATCGTTCCAGCCAGAGATTGAACTTGAGTATTTTCATTCAAATAAGTTTCATGTGAAGGACGTTAAACACTTGAATACAACCGCTTAGTTAAATATTAAATAGATATGTTATGATCTAAAATATTAAATCTGACTAGTTAAAATTTCATCGACGGCCATAATCATTAACTAATGTGACTACTATACATGTCATGAACCCTTAGATTTTGTTTGTGAGTTTGGAAGGAAATGGATGGGAAGACTTTGGAAAATAAGAAGAATTTATTGAAAAGAATAAAAAGATTTTGGGTAGGAAGGTTTTGGAGGGTTTGATTTTATTCATAACACCAAAAACCCCATAAAATAGGAAACTCAAAAATGGTATTGAAGAAGGATTTTGGAGGACTTACATAAATTTTTCAAATATCTTTTAGGTTGTTATACTATTCTGAAAATTATAAATTTAGTAATGATAATGACTATTTTATCATTCTTAAAAAAATTATTATTTTTAAAAATATCAAATATTTTTCTATATTTTTTTAAAATTTTATTTTCGAAAGTCTTCTTTTTCTCTCCTCTTCAAACTCGAAACATAGCCTTACGATATTTTTTTATGTGTGTATTTTTGTTGTGACTTGTAAATTCATATAAATATATTAAACCCAATCCTTAGGCTCTGTTTGGTAAAATTAGCAGTTGGGTGATAAGCTAGCTTATAGTTGATGGCTGATAGTTTATGACTGATGGCTGGTGACTGATAGCTTATGGCTGATGGCTGATGACTGATAACGGATAAGCTAATTAAAATATTTGGTAAAATTAACGGTTTAACAAACTAATAAATGTAAAATGACATAAAAAGACATTTATTAATTAACAATTAAATGCACATTTAAAATAATTAAAATTTATAAGAGTATTAATGAAAGAAAAAATGATAAGCTATAAGCTAAAACGCTATTTAAAATAGCGTCTGAAAAAGAAACTATAAACTCGTGATGAAAAGACTGTTACCAAACAGATCTTTTATTATTATACGAGCTTATAAGCTATAAGCCATAAGCTATAAGCTCAAAATCAGACATGCCAACTAATATGTGAAATCCTACTTAGTATAGAAAGAAACTCACACACTTATAAAATATAAAAAATTGTGAGTTCAAGTATCCACTAATCACGTATGAAAATTTGTAGTGTCACTTATTGTGATTTCTCTTATACAACTCTCTTAATATGATATCTATATATGCGACTACTCAAATGTATACTATTTTTAATTTTGTAATTAAAATTTCAAGTATATAATGAAATAAAATTAATCTACATCCGCGCATCGCGTGGGTCTTATTCTAGTTATTTCTAAATGTTGACAAAAAAAATTATCGACTATAATAAAATATGTATAAAAAATTAGGGGTGTTCGCGGACCGGTTTAGTTCAATTTTTAGAAAATTCGATACCCAAACCGATTAAAATAAAATGGATTGATTTAGATTGGATTTGTAAATTTTTGCGATAAACTCCAAACCAAACCGAGAAACAACGGGTTGGTTTGGATTGATCGGGTAGATTGAAAAATGTAAAAATATTTGAAAAAAAATAACTTATTTATGGAAATTAAGTTAACTTGTCCACATACAACATTTCATTTTTTTTCTTCTTGAAGTTGAATGTTTGGTAGTAATTATCATAATAATTAGTCATGATTGGTTTAGGTTGGGTTTGAGGATAGAAAGTTGAAAATCCGATGCCCGAACCAATTGTCATTGAATTTTATTGGTTTGCTGCGGTTTTTGCCCAAAGTGAAAAAATGTCCATCCCTAACACTATGGTTGGTTCGGATTCTGGTTTGGTTCGGATTTACCCGAACCAAATAAACATCCCTGTCAAAAATCACGCCCTGCCCATCCAATCCTTATATCATCATATTTGTTTGGTTCGGATTCTGCAAGGAGAAACACTCAGAATTGAATTTAGATTTGATTGTGTGACATTTACTTATGAAACCAAGCCATTATACCCCTCATTCGAACTACTTTTCATGATGCTGCAATTTAATGGTTTAGTCTTCAAATAGTTAAGCGTAATTAGTATTTACTCTCCGTCTCTTTTTAAATTTTATAAACCCCTCTTGTGAGTGCAAAATCTGCTTATGCATGTTTAGAATTAGCATTACTGCAGATTTCTCAGAATCATATTGAGCCACCATCTTTCTTAAGTTTTGAAAAATTACGATGACTCACCAGTAATACCAAACATGCATTAGAAATGGACAAGAAATACTACTTTTTATTTACCCAGTTAACACGTGTTATGGAAAACACAACAGAAAGAAACATAAATAGAACAGCTGCTGCAAGGAATCCAAAGTCAAATAAAAGAAAGTGAATTCAAAACACAAACCCCCTTCATAGTATGCCTTCCACACCATCATTGGTGGGAAAACTAACTTAAGAACTAAAATTGTACCTTTTTTAAAATCTTGGTACAGTTAAAACAAACAGTTCATATTAGAAATGTAGTACATACCAACATTGAAATTTGGGTTGTAGGAAGTTGATAAGATACTGTCCTGATAAGATGTAGTAGCCATTATCTGCACTGTACAATAGAATCTCATCCTAACCAGGGTACCAAATAAGATAGGGTGTCGAAGAATGTCATTGTCAAAACTTTTACTTAACTAAATGAAAGGTAAACATACAAGTCCTCATTGAACACAACAGGACGGGGAAACACATTAAGTAAAGCTCTAGATATTAATCGATCAAGTCTTCCTTGCTAAAATTAAATTTCAAATGAATCAGTATTGTCTTGTCAGTTCAATGCTGATTCAGCAGAACATAAGGTTTATTCATCTGTCCTTGGCCGCTTAGAGGCTTGATGGCTATCTTCATTATCATTATGCTTAAGATCCTCAGAAGCTTGGGCTTTGAAGGTATCCTGTTTCCCACCAGCTTCCGGCGAGCTATCCTCAACTGTGGTACTACCATTAGCTTGATCAGATTCTGACCTGCAAAGGTCCGTTTTAGATGCTTCTGATTCATTTTTGGTAAAAGGATCTTTTATGGGGTCAGGAGACACTCCTGATGGATTCTCAATGGCCGACGATGATGCCTTAAAAGGTTCAACACCAGATTTGCATTGTTTCTCGAACATCATCTGGAGGTACCTGCCCTGCTCTTCTATTCGCAACTGTAGATTTCTTTGAATCTAACACAGAAATGAGAGTATAAGATCACGGAAAAAGGCGTGACAACTATATGGGAAAACTGTGAAATGCCTTGGACAGTTCATGTATGTGATATGACAGAAACAACATAACCCTAAATGCCATATGCATAAAGGTACATGTCAAATAATATTCCTGAAATTAGTTCCATGACCCAAGAAGAAACAACATAATTCTAATCAATATAACCAAAAATCTTTGGATTTCAAGAGGAGAAAAGAAGTACTCAATTCAAGTCTTAGATCTTTTGCAAAATTCATCTTAAACAGGATAGATAATTCTCTTCTTTTACAAATCAAGAAACGGGCATCACCTATATATTAACATGTTTTCTAAATGGTTAGTATCTGATTTCTAATTCATACTCCACAGCAAAGATAAACAATCAAATTTCAATGGACAAGTACACAGAGAGAATTAACATCACCTACTTTTGCTTTGTGAGGTAGCTTGTCAACTTTGGAGTAAATTCTGAGACTGTTGAATGTGTCCACCTGATTTACAGGATATGAAGTTTTTGGGAGTAGCCAGGCTAAAAGGTTGTCATTATCCTGTTTTTTTGTATGGAGGCTTGGTTTTATAGCCTCTCTGCGGGTCTCCCCATGTGATTTTAAGGTGATTCTGAATCATATTTGCAAAGGGGCTAGTTTTCTATTTCGGGTTGATCTTTTTTTCCCTTCAACTGCTGCTTACCTTGTAGATTTTGGAGGATTCCCGATCCTCCTGTTTTTTATTTCTTATTTCTTAATGAATTCTTCCTTTCGTAAAAGGTACCACAAGTATCTACGATGATACACAAAACTAATCTAATGACTGCATAGATGTTCACATTTAATTTTTGCAATGCATGTTAAACTTATGATAGATTAATTTGTGAAGATGCTACCAGATTAAGTAATGTTTTACTTTTTCAAATGAACCATTATTTTATTTCTCAATTTTGCCTCCACACAAATGCCATGTGCATCGCTCTCAAATCATTCTACTTTACCCAAAAGCATTTGGATGAGATGGTAAGGGATCTCTTCAAGCTTAACAAGAGGACCTGGGTTCGAACCTAACTCTAGGCATGGCAACTATTATAACAATAGTTAATAAGGACAATTTAGAAAAGTTGTTACACCCGTTGACTTATTTATTGCTTTTCCAGATTCTAAAGTAAGAGGAAAATAAGATGATAGAAAATATCCTGATAATAAAATACAGTAAGTTATATATTTATTATTATATATTATACTCATATTTATATGCAAATGCATTAATATTAGTTTATTAAATATTTATATATACATTTTAAATAAATATTTATATTTTTCCTGATACGTATTTATTAATATAAATATTTATATGTAATTTTAGTTTATACTTTATACTTGTTTGTATATTATATAATATGGATACATTTTAAATAAATATTTATATTTTTCCTGATACGTATTTATTAATATAAATATTTATATATAATTTTAGTTTATACTTGTTTGTATATTATATAATATGGATAAAGGAGGAAAAAATATAGCATCCATGCACTTCCTTCCCTTTCCGCTCAATAGTGGAGGGAAATATATTTTAGGTAGGTCCCACACAACTTTCCATCCTTTTTCAGTGTTCCATTAAACCATGATAAACCAAACGGTGGAACATTTTTTTGATTTGCGTGCCTTCTATCCTCACACTATCTTTCCTTCAACTTTCTCATACGCCAAATATACCATAAATATCACTTAATATGGGCCATAGAGGGCATAATCATACCATTAAGACACTCTATTTAGACCACTATCCATTTTTTATTAAAAAATGAACAAAAGAACAGAAAATGAGAGAAATAGTGAATAATTTTAACTACTTTTATAGGCAAGTTACATTCCAATTTCCTTGAATTCATAAGCACCAATTGAAGCACAAATCCTAGTAAATCCTAAAAAAAGTTTATCGTACTAATCCCATTAAGTTATAGATGATGAATTTCTAAAGTCATGGCAATCGCAACAGAAATAGAGCTTGCTTACAAGTGTCTTCAAATCACACTTCTAATCTTTTAACAATAAAATGAGCATATCATAAGGAAATTCACAAAAAAGAATAAAATTCAAACCTCAAGCTGTTCGTGCAACCGCTTCTGAACCTCCATTTGCAGTCGTAGAGCTTCTGTGATCTCAATACCACTGTCAACGATGCAAAGGTAAAGTCAGCATACCAATCACTGTGCATGCCTGTGCATGGATGTATATGAAATATGACCAAAAGCTTACATAGAGACATTAAATATTAAATCTGCACTAATGCATTTGTCTAAAGAAGTACCTTCCTGATCCATACAACTGAGAACTTGCTGCAGACTATATTGATGGATTATCTTAAAATCCTACTTTTCTAGCATTTTATTCATAATACTCAATCTTGAAGATATCCATAATTTTTGTTTGTCTGTTATATTATCAGATTTTGAGATGATATATGCATATATGCATAATTACTAAGAATCTGTTATCTTATCAGCTTATGAGATGATATATGCATATATGCATAATTACTAAGAATAGACCTTAACTAGGAAAGGACACATCAGATTGGCCAAAGAATTAGTCATACGTTTTAAGTTAGAGCAGGCTGTGTCAACAGGCTGTTAGAGTAGTTAACTAGTTATCCCTTTATAAATAGAGACATAGAATGTAAGAGAAGGCAGTTAGTTGGTTATTAGATTCGAGATGTCACAGTTCAGGCTCTTGAATTCCTCTAGAAGATACCATTGTAAGATGGTTTTCTTCTTGACCCTGGATACCCACTGATCCAGAGTTGAAAGATAGTGGGTAAAATTTCCTATTTTCTTTCTGTAAATCTTGATACTCTCAGTATCTTTCATAATGCCAGCAGATGAGATAAATTTATACCACTAATCTCCATGCATGTTTACATGACAGTGTTGTGTGCATTGGTGACTTAATGTCAATCTCTAGAATGAAATTGGTAGCCAGGATAATTGGCCATGCAACTTTTTCCCTCTAAACAAAACAAATGGCCGACATCAATGATGAATGGAAAATGGTTATTAAAATTTCAAGTTTCAAAAGCGACATTCTCCTTTACCTTTAGACTGATTAGATTCGATGTTGGTAAAAGCTCAGGAGCAACATATATAATATTTAGGATTTGACTCCTCTAAAGTGGGGTGCAAATGTGCAATTTACTCCTATAACCCACAACAACAACCAAATATTTTACCTACTATTGCCAAATTATAACTGTTGATTAGAAAATTAATGGTAGAGATTTTTGACAACATCTTTGTATTTTTATACATACACATATTTTATCACAACCTCTTATTGATTTCTAATCAACAGTTATCACTCTGCATTTTACCCTGTAAAATACATCTCCCCTTTTAAAGAAGTCATAAGATTTAAAATGTAGAGAATATTTGTATTAGCAGAGTCATATTAGAGAACCAAAAAGTTGTCTAAAAAATTGATGTATCAATAGTCCTTAAAATACAACAATACATAACAAAAAAAGATGTTAACTTCAAATAAAAGTGGATAGTTTACTTACGTTTTTAAATCTAGAGATGAAATATCATCAATGGGGCTTAGTTTTTTCTCTCCAGCTCCTGCCAACAGTATTCAACAAATTGTACATCATGCGATCAAGCAAAGAAGGAGCATTACTCTATTTCAATAAAGATAATAAAGACACACTAGTTATAGACATCAAATGCAGAAAAACCAGGTCAATAACAGAGTTCACAGTTAGGTCTCATAATATCTCCAATCTGCAAATCTAATTAAAATATTACAATAAAGGAAGTTGCAATTAGTACTTAATTTATTTAGAAAATTTAAAATTCTTTGATTCTCTTTGGACTTTATATAAAACGGTTAAATTTAGCGGTATCACAACTAATTACACAGAATGTAAGAAAAATTCCGTGGAAACTTGCATCTTAAATGGTTTCCTCTTACATGAGCACGGGGGAGGGACAAAGGAAGGGGGAGGGACAAAGGAAGGGGAAAATGTCTGAAGAAAACAGATAACCAAAATATTGCAAACAAAGGGTTAAGAGCCATAGACAACAAATTAAGACGTCACAGAGTTGCATCATTCAACAACTTCTTACATAGGTGACTTTTACATTCGTATATTCGAAAAGCATACTTGACATAAATTCCATGTTTCTCGATATGGAACAAACCAAGTTTCCAATTAAAAGGAAATTTGACAAGAACCATCTGCTTGGTAAAAGCTTTTAATTCTACTGTAAATTTTGCAGATCATTGTTCTTACTAAAATAAGTTATTTAATAGCCAATGGACTCCTCATCCTAAGTCCTATATTTGGTTATTTGTTTTCTTCAGACATTTTTTCCTTTGTGCAAGAAGGCGCATATAATATACAATACATATCTTATGTACCTTCAGATGACTCTGGTCTATATCTAGCTGTCCTGTATTTCTGCATTTCACGGAGCAAGATATTTGAATATAAGCATTCAAGGAAACAAACCTTGAAAAATAAGACAAAAGGAACATACTTGTAAGTGGCTTTTAACATGATATATAGTTAGTCCTTCAACTTTCATGAGCTTCAGCACACCCTTAGGGGTAGCTCCTGTAAAAAAATAAAAATAAAAATAATTGAGGCAGGAGTTTAACCAATTAAGACAATACTTGGGAGTGTGAAAGAGCGAGATGGACATACTTTCACTTCCACCAAGTTGGCTGACAGCCTCCACAAATGCCTCGTGAAGCTCAGGAGTCCAACGCATCCGTGGCTTGGCAGATGCAGAATTTGCTGAGGAAGATGGAGCAACACCAACATGGTTTTCTCCGGATATAGCTGGAAGTTGTTGATGGCCTTGGGATTGGTGTCCTGCCGAAAATTGTGAAGATGACTTTGAAATGGGATCCACCGCCTAAAGAAACAAAATGAGTTCCCAACATGTTCCTTAAATAAATTGCTAATCATTTACTCTGCAAGCTAATACTAATTTGAGTAATGAAAACCGTAACCTTTGGCTCAAGATCTTGAATATTATCAGCAAGAATATCATTCCAATTAGAAGTCAAAGTATCATCGTCACTGATTAGCTGGTCAGCCCACTCCTGCCAATCATTTCGCTTAGAAAACTCCTCAGTAGCCATAATATTGCAGTCACTGCTCTCTAATGGATTATTATTAATTGAGGCATTCGCTGAGAAATCAAGAAAGCTAGGCAGGGAATCTGCATGCCATGAAGCACTGTTTCCATTGGAATAATGTGTTGATGTGGTAGAAGGTACTGGTCCATTATTTGAAGAATACGGTAATGGCACTGGAGTCACGCTACTCAATGGCTGTACAATAAAATGAGCATTTCTAGAGGATTTTTCATGAGGTGAAAGGGATGAGTGATGAAGGTCTGTTGAATATCCAGGGGAAGATGAAAACATATGCCCAACTGCACCACTGGAACTTATATGACTTGCATGATTAAAAGTTCTTGTCTTAAGATCTTTTTCCACAAAAGCCTGCTGCGAATCAGATAATCTGGGGTATGTCTCGTCTAGAGGATTTGGATGGATAGACATCGATGAAGGAAGAGCTCCAGACATTCCTATGTTACTCAGCTGCTGGGAACTTGATCTTTCAATTGAGAAAGCAGGACGAGCTTCCATTATTTTCCTAAGTTGTTAATTGAAAAAGGTAAAAGTATCAGCTGTCCAGTCAACTAATAAAATCTGAGATTCGCGATCTCTCAGATGGTAATGCTCACCAGCAAAATACTACAGATGTCGCTTTCTATTCTTGATGCCCAAATCAGACAAGTTGTCATCAATCTGCACACTTGAAAAAGAAAAAAGACTGTTTAGTCTTAAGTATCAAAAGCTAACCAAAAGAAACTCAGGTGTGAGAAGTTGCTTCAGAAGATCATAAAATCCCGTCATGAAAAAAAAAAAACTTATATAAATAGAATGGCAAGCTTAAATATAAGGTTAAACGTGATAGAATGAACATGTTAGTGTTGTAAAAACTTAAAACCCCTATAGTTGTTGGTCACAAACCTCAAAGTTTCATAAATATAAGGTAGATATACAGTGCCATTCATGGCAGTTTAGGCTAAGAGATATGTAACAATTTCTATAGTTCACATAAGTGGTAAGCACAGTCAGATATATGAAAAACATCATAGTGTCCACAGTTATGCAATTATTTAAAAATGAAGACTCACATTAAGCTAATGGGCTACAGACTACAGAGTACTAGTTTGCATTTGTACAAGAATAACTCGGCATCTCCAGAATGTTACAGCTTTCAAAATAATTATAACATAAAATAAATGCACGGCATCTAAGCATCACAACATGAAATGTTAAAGAAGAGGGCTAGAGAAATTCTTAGTATCATGTCTGATGATCCTTGGAGAAGGGATTCAGTGACTTTGGGTGATTTTAGTTATTTTTTATGAAAGAGAAAGTAAAATATTAAAAATTAATGAGAGAGTCTTTTTAGTGTGAAAGAGACACAAAGTTACGGTGACTTTGGCACCCCAAAGTCACCAAAACCCATTATGATATTGATAACACACAACCTGAATATTGTTCATCACTATCATCATGCAATATAAACCAAAATCTAAAAAAACCTCAACCATTAAAACATACAAAGAAGAATTTCCCCATTCACAATCAATATCGCCATCAAAATTTCTAACTACAAGTATATAGTTTACGAAAAACAACACAAAAACTGCAAAAGGCTAATCAGAAAACGGAAATGGATTCAGTGACTTTCCGGCGGGAAAGTCACGGTAACTTTAGCCTAAGTTTTGTTGTTTTTTTCATAAAAAATGATTAATTGATAATATAAAAATAAAAGAAAAATAAAATAAAAGAGATAATAGGGTAAAGTCATGGTGACTTTACTGTTTCAAAGTCACTCAAACCTGATCCTCAGAAAACAAGTTATCTCCCACCTAAACAGTAAACACCAAGCTTCACTAATACATAGAACTGATAATAACTACTTATCCTTAGCTTGTAACTCTTAGAAAAATAAATAAACATACAAAAAACTAAAATTTAAAATAAAATTAAAAAAAAAAAAAACATGAGAAACAAATTCACACTCCATGATCAAACCTTCACATGATATAAACCTAAAAACATGCAAAATTAAAATACTCAAATTCGATTGAATTAAACATCAAATAGCAATAAAAAACACTAAAAAGACAAAAAAAATAAAAATAAAAACGCAGGAAATCGACAAGAAGCATCCACGAAAAAGGGGAAACAGAAGCAAAGGGAATAGAATAGCAACGGAAAGTTTCACAAAATCGATTGTGTGGTGAATAATCGAATTGTTACCTGAAAGATGGAGATTCGACGGGAAGTTGTAGAATTGAGAATTCCGTCGCCGGCGAAGCGAAGTTGATTGGATTTGTGGGAGTGAACGGTGACGAACGGATGCGGTTAGCACCTCTATTGGTTATGGAGGAAATGGCCACTTCATATTCAATCCAACGCCCCAAAGGAGCGCGTGAAGATACTCTCGGTTATGAAACACTCGTCAGCGATTGGTTTGCAACAGAAAAAAGAAATGAAAATATCTTAATCTTAACGGTGTGCACGTAAGGATTGGTTTGGTTTGCGCCATATGATTAGGGAAAATGTTCTTTCATTTACCTCAATAGGTAAAATATAAAAAGTTACTCTCGCCCTCAACAAGTGAAAAATTTAGAGAATTTCTCGATCCTTCCCTTAATCTCATTGTCACATAGCAAAATTTCAATTATATTCCTTGCATGCAAATTTAAAAATACGTTTTTTTCAAAAAAATTGTTTCTTTCCGTAAATATATTTATAGAAGTATTTAAAATTGGCAAAGATGGGAAGAATTACTGTTTTATTCAATTCAAAGATTTTTTCGTAGGTACATTTACGGATTGGCTTAGCATCTGAATATTTCGTAGATGCATCTACGGAAGTATCTGATATACGCATGATCACTCTCCCATTGTTACATTTCTTCATCAACACTCACTCTCCACAACCTAAAAACCCTACTTCTCCAATATGATTTTTCACTCCAAAACTCCAACTTTTTGATGCAACAAATCAAAGGGAGCAAGAGAAGACTGAATTTCAGGTAAATATTCATCTTTGTCCATTGCATTGCTTACATTATGCATCAATTTTTTGTAAAAAAAAAAAAGTTATGTTGCTTTCGTAGGTACATATATGGAACGTGTTGAAGATGAACATGTTTCGGAGGTGCATATACGGAACGTGTCTGTGTTGTTTTTTTCATCAGTGCTGTAATTTTGTGTTATTTTGGTAATCGTTTGCAAATAGGTGGTGCACCCCGACAATATCTCAAGAGAATTAATTAGTTCCTTTTCTCCGAGAGATGAAGGGGTAGTTGTAAAGGCGATAGATGTCGGCGGTGACTTTAATAATAAGTAAGAGTTTGATGATCGTGAAAAAATGCTTACATGGATTCGTAGGAATGCAACTAACCTTGGATTTGATGTGGTTATAGGAATATGGGATAATAGTATGGCGAGAAGAAACACTTTTGTAACAATGTTGTGCGAAAGAAGCGGGAAATACTATCCTCCTCTAAGGAACTTTAAAAGAGACGACATGTGTACTAGGAAATGCGAGTGTCTATTTAAAATTTGTGGTTATATATTGGCTAGCAAGAAGTGGAGATTTAGTGTTAGTTGTGGTTTGCATAACCATGACTTGTGCTCAAAGTTACAAGGTCATCCTAGTGTATGTCGGCTTAAACTAGAAGAGAAGACATGTATTAATGACATGTCCTTGAATCTTGTCCAACCGAAAAATATACTTGTCACATTGAAATGGAAGGAACTCGACAACGTGTCAAATATAAGGCAAGTGTATAATCGACAATGTCGCAATAACAAGGCGAGTAAGGGAGATACAAGTGAGATGCAATAGTTGTTGAAATTGTTGGATGATAACAAATATGTGTCACGGTACAGAACTTGCAACGATGGGATTACGGTCTGTGATATTTTATGGATTCATCTGAATTTGATAAAGTTGTTTAACACTTTTCCGACAGTGCTCCTTCTCGATTCTACCTACAAGACCAACAAGTATCGACTTCCATTATTTGAGATGGTCGGTGCTACATCCACCGAGAAGACATACGTTGTTGGTTTTGCTTTTATGGAGTGTGAAAAAAGAGGATAATTTTAGGTGGGCATTAGAGGTGTATCGGTCACTTTTGAAGAAACAAGTCGAGATGCCTAAGGCGGTTTTTATGGACAGAGATACCGCTTTGATGAATGCGGTGGCAAAGCTATTTCCTTCTTCTAATGCATTACTTTGTCGATATCACATAACATGTAATGTGAGAAGTAAGGTTAAACCCACGCTAGGGACGAAACAAGTAGAGATCGAAGGTGTTAAATCGATGAAGCCCGGTGTTATTGTTGAATAGACAATGGATGCATGGTCTCGTATTGCAAGTTCTTCGACAAAAGAATTATACATCGATTCCGTCATTCAATTTTGAAAACTGTGTGAAAAGTATCCGGATTTATTGAAATATGTTGAAAGTTCCATTCGTGATAAGGTAAAAGAGAAATCTGTTTGTGCATGGATTGGTAATGTCCTACGGAAAGCAAAATATCTTAGATCCTTTTGTGGATATACTTGCGGTAAGTTTTGTGAGAGGACATGTGTGGTTCATATTCACCTAGGTCTTCTATAAAATTGGGGGTTTTTAATGTTGTATTTCAAACAAACACAAAAATGTCTCAATATGAGTACAACATCCATTGGTATGTCGCAAGTGTCTCCTACTTCGATGGTAGAACACCCGGGAGGACGATCAAACTCCACGAATACACCTCGCTCGAGAGCATCATTGACGAAATCCAATACCGCCTACTTTAGGGTGACAGACATAAGGTTGTGAAGCTCGAGTATCGTTCACCTTCAGTTAACAACGGAGGGAACTTCGTTTACAATAACTTTGAGCTCAAGACCCGAGCGGATGTTTTTGCGATGTGGAGAATGTTTTAAGGTTTTGAAGAAAAATTTCCACTCGAGTTCGTAGCAACGGTCGAAAAAATCATAGATATGTGCAAGTGTCCACCCCGCTATTGATATGTAATATTTAATTTTCTATTGGAATTATCGATGTAATGTCAATTTTAATCAATGAATGTTGTTTTTCTCCTTACAAATGTTATTTTTCTGGTTTTCTGATTCTGAGTATATTCCGTAGATGCACCTATGGACATATTTTGTATATGCATCTACGAAACGTTTTCACGCAAAATATAAAAGCAGAGGGGCAATTTTGGCAAATCAATTGTGGGTGAGAGATCTAAGGGGCGGGGTTAGAGATTCTCAAATTTTATGCACATGTATTTCATAAGAGGTATCGTCAATTGAATTGACGATATTGTATAAATGGAACCATAAATTAAATTAGTGACATCTTTTAAGAAGTATATGCAGTCGTCAATTGAATTGGCTACACCTAAAGATGGAAATAGGTTGGGTCAAGTTAGACTTTATCAAGTTTGAGTATGACCTACTAAAATATTTAAAAATCTAAGTCTAACATGTAGTCTAACAAAAGCTTACTTTTAAGCCTGAGCATAGCCTTTTCGAATGTTTGATTGGCATAATAGCCTACTTAAAAGTCTCATTTATTTGAACATTTGTAAATAAGTAATTCAACTAATGTTAAATAAACTAACAAACTAAAAGATCAATGAGACTAAATGTTTGTTTTCATTGACTCATTTGAGTTCACTTATTAGTAAATTTTGTGCTAATATTTGTTTAAGAGAATTTATAAAAACAACTTATGACATTGTTCATAATATTTTTTTCAACTTAATTTTATAAGTTTTTCAAGATAATAAAGTTTTATTTATCGTATTTTAATTTCAAGTTCAAAATATAATATAATAATAATAATAATAATAATAATAAAAGTACTATTTTTTATTTAAATAGACCGATATGATAGGTCTAAGACATTTTTTTATGACTTGTGGTCTAACTTTTTTAGCTAGATAAGTTTGTAAAAAATTCTAAGCACTTTTTATTTAAATTAAGTCTGATTTGACATGGGCCTGTGTAATCTATGTCGTAGGCTCCTGTTAGTTGGTATGAGATATTCTCATCCCTAGTTACATAACAAGCAATCGCCAAATTTGAATTTGTAGCACCTATTATTTTTTAAATTGAGGCGCCAATTCATTTGACAATACCTCTTTGTTTTAGTTTTTTGTTTGAAATAGAAAATAGGTGGAAATGATGGTTATTTGTATAAAAAAAATTCTCCACAAATAGACATGACAACAAAATTTGTATCCGTGGGTATCCAACCGAACCTACCTCGAAGTTGAAGGAGAAACCCGTTTTGCTTGGGTTTTGATTCGGGTTTTGATTTTTCTCGATTACAAAATATGGGAACAATTCAGATAATAAGTACACTAGTACCCACCTCAAACCCGTCCCATTTATTTTATTATGTATATTATTTTTTATTTTTTTATAATTTAACATATTAAATATGTGGCAATGTTTTGATATTTTGATTTGTATTTATTATTTAAAATATTTGAAATGTATACAAGGAATTTTTTGAAATTATTTTATTTTATTATTTATAATCTGATTTCGAAAGAAATAAGTATTTCTGTTAAAAATAATAATTTCACTAAATGGATGGTGGTGTGGTGGAGATATTCAAATCCGTTTGAGTCAGGTTTGGATTTTAATTCTTTATTCTGGTTTGAGTTCGGGATGGAGAATAAATATTGTTTGGGAATTTGGATTTGAGTTTAGGGGAGGTAATAACATTTCTCGCGGGTGCAGTTATCGTGCATAGATAAAAAAATTATGCACCATGCATAGATTATTATGGACCCTTGGATCAAATTCTAGACATCAATTGTTATTACTCAATACTCAATACTCACTACTCAATACTTAATACTCAATACTGAATTTTCAATGACATATATAGGCTTATGCACGGTGCATAAGGAAATCCTTATGCATATTAGCCAAAGTCATTTCCCGCCTCGTCCGTTGTCATGCCTACGTACAAGTGATCTATATAAAAAAATTATAATATTAGTATTTTTTAATTGTATCATTTAAATAATTTTATTTTCATTACTCTCAATAATTAATAATCGATAATGAAAACTTTAGAAAAAATTCATTATGTTTCTTTCATTTATACTTTTTTTAATTATATAAATAAATCAAATAAGTCACTTATAAAAAAATGGAGTACAATTCATACTAATGCAATATTTTATACAAAAAAATATACTATTTTTAATAGATTATAAATATTGACATGGAAAATGTTTTGGGTTGTTTATTTTATAGATACAAAAGTTATTTTTGAGAATATGACGTTTGAATTCACATACTCTTATGCTATATTTGTCGCAAGTTTCAATAAATTATTTTAGAGTACTTTTTACTTTTTGGAATATAATTTATTCTTGAAATTCTTAATTTTTATTATGATGTGAATGAATGAGAATCTTACATTTCACAAGAATATAAAATAAACAATTATAACTTTTTATTCACTTTATTTTAACATATTTATTTTTTAATCTTAAATTTTTAAAATTTAAAATAAAAAAAACATAAAAATATTTTAGAAAATTTTATTTATTTGTCAAATACATTAATAAAAATAAAGTTCCTTACAATGATATTTTCGAGATTATATTATTAATTTATCAAATAAATACACCCTAATATTATTTTGGAAGAATGGCCAATATATATATATATATATATATATATATATATATATATATATATATATATATATATATATATATATATATATATATATATATATATATATATATATATATATATATATATATATATATATATTTGGTTCTTAAGTTAGCGAGTTTTTTATTTTCGTTCTATATATTTTTATTCTTGGTTAAAGTCTTGTTACATTTCATTTGGTTTTAGTCCATAAAATTAATATTGGCATAAAAAATTGTAGGTTTCCTGCAGATTTTCCTTCTATTTTTTTTTGTAAATTTTAAATTTAAGGATTAAAAATAAAATGATTCTGATATTCAAAGACTATTTTCAAGAAAAAAAATTACAGAGATTATAATAAAACACACTAACTTATATGAACCAAAAGATATATAAGAGTGATGTTGAAGAGCATTTGTAAAAAAAAAAAAAGTTTAGTAAAGAAGCAAGCATGAGAAGGGATTTTGGCAAGTATTCAATGAAACAAAATTTAAAATCTTCATCAATAGAAATAAAAGAGTCAGTGGTTACATATGCTCTGTCTAAGTTGTGGTAAGTTTGGCCATTACAAAGATACATGTCCTTCTAAAACTAGGAACAACGAAGTTATGGAGCAGGCAAGAGTTTTAACTGAAACAGTTGGTGCTGAACCGCAAAACAAGCAAAGACTCGCAGTGTCTGAAGAAGTTATAGAAGATGGACCATGGCAGGTGGTTCAAAAACAGAGGCGGGGTCGAAAGCAGGTGGAGGCGCCCATGGCGAGGAAGAAAAATACGACGGGCAACACGTGGATGGGGAAGCATGGTTCCAGATTTACTAGTCTGAATGGGGAAGGAGGCGAAAGCAGCGGTACGAAAAAGGATAGTCATAATGAGCACGGAGAAATTTTGGAAAAAATTAATGATGATATGAATAAGATAGAGAATTTGGTGGATAATACAAAAAATGGAGATACACGTGGAGCACATGTGGGGGAGGACAAAAACAGTAATGAAGAATTAATGTTGTCGGATACAATTTTGAATCCAATAATTGAGGGACCCATTAAGTTAATTGGTGATAATAATGGGTGTACAACTGGCAGTGATGAAGTGGTAAAAGGAAGAAACATTAAACAAAGGAAAAGTAATAAAGTTCAAGTAGAGAATAAAGGAAGGGAGAAGATAGTCAATAGCTTGGCAACACGTGGAAGGAAAGGTATTAATGGGAAAAACACTAAGGCCATGACAAGGGGTATGGAACGTGCATTTGAAAAAAATAAAAGTATTGCTATGTTTGATATGGCACAAGTGCATATTAAAGAAACAAAGGTATCATACAGTCACGATTTGGAGACAAAATTTCATAAAATACAAGTTAATGAAATTGAGGATGAGAATGCCCAAAAGAATGAACAACTAAATAAAAACAAGTTCTTTCCGTTCAGCTTCCCTAAAGAACCAAGACCACCTGATATTTATCTCCGACAGCATGGGATAGAGGACCAACATGGGGATAATATGGCTGTAATCTCATCTCACGACACGCAGTCACATATGAACAATGAAGGACAGATGAAGCATCAAGATAATGAAGAGGAAGAAAGTGTGATGGAGACACCAACACACGTTGAATGATTTCAGCTAGGGCATGCGGGATTACGTTTTATTTACAAATGTTTTTAATGATTGGACAACCAAATATTATTGTCTGGAATTGTAGAGGAGCTGCGGGGAAAGATTTTTTCAAATATAGCAAATATTACAACGATATTTACAAGCCTGAGGTTTTTGTCTTCATGGAAACCAGGAGTGATCCGGCAAATCTCCAAAGTCCTTTAAGGAAGCTGGGTTTTTGTCATTTTCACCAGGTGGATAACCAAGGGTTTGCGGGTGGTATCCTTGTAGCATGCATTGAGGATAATTTGAAGATTAGTATGATAAGTAGGGGCGCGCAATTTATTCACATGCAGGTGACTACAAAAAAAGGTGATGAATGGATGTTTACAGTTATTTATGCAAGTCCCAATGAGATCCTTAGAAGTAATCTTTGGGATAGCATGAAAAACATAGCCATAAATATTGATAGGCCCTGGTTGGTGGCTGGGGACTTCAATGATTTGGCTTATGCTAATGAGAAGAAAGGTGGGAGTAGTGTATCCACGCTCAAGTGCAACATCTTCAGAGAGAATATGGAGGCATGTAATTTATCTGATCTTGGTGCAATGGGGCCGAGGTTTACTTGGAGAGGGCCGATATACCAAGGTGGTCAAAGAATCTTTGAAAGGCTTGATAGAGCTATAAGTAATGAAAGGTGAAGGCTGCTTTATACTGATGCTCAAGTTAAAGTGTTGACAAGAGTTGCTTTTTCGGATCATCATCCTATCATGGTCACTCTGAATTATAGGAACCAGGAGAGAGTTCCAAAGCCTTTTCGTTTTGAAAGCGCCTGGATGCTGGAAAATAGTTATATGGACAGGCTAAAGGGCTATTGGAATGACAAAGCTGATTTTGCTCAAAACCTAAAGAATATTGAAAACGACGCTCAAGATTGGAAAAGATGCTCTCTCAATCATGTGCAATATGTGAAACGAGGAATAGCTCTCAGACTTCAGGGCATTCAGAAGGGTATATATGACAGACGCAACATTGTTGGATTGGTGAATGCAGGAGGATCTTAAACTTATTTTGAGGCAAGAGGAGTTGATGTGGTTTCAGAGGTCTAGAACTAAGTGGCTCGTGGATGGCGACAGAAACACAAAATACTATCATCTGAAGACTGTGAATAGGAGAAGAAGGAATAAGATTCTTATGATCAAGAATGATAATGGTGAATGGGTGGAGGATATTTCTGAAATTAGAATCATGGTAAATAACTATTATAAGGAATTGTTTTTGGTGAATAACAATTGGAGCAGCTGGAGTCAAACCCAAGTTTCGTATGCTAAGCTTACGGAGGAGAACATTGCTAAGATGAATATGCAGGTGAGTAATGAAGAGATTCACAAAGCTTTTTTCAGCATGAAACCTTGGAAAGCCCCTGGGCCAGATGGTTTCCCAGCAGGTTTTTATCAAAAAGCTTGGAATGTTGTTGGTAGTAGTGTTTGTGAGTTCATTCGCAAATTGTGGGAGAAGCCAGGAGATATTGCTAACATTAATAAGACTGACATATGTCTTATTCCCAAGATCGAAAATCCAAGTATAGTGGCTCACTTCAGACCTATATCTCTTTGTAACACGATTTATAAGGTGTTAAGTAAAGTGGTGGTTGGTAGACTTAAAGGTCATATGAATATGCTTATTTCTCCTTATCAAACGGGATTTGTGCCTGGTCGACAAATTCATGAGAATATCATTGTTGCGAGAGAGGTTATGCACACGATGGAGAAGATGAAAGGTAAGAAAGGAGCCTTCGCCATTAAGGTTGATCTGTCAAAGGCATACGATAAGTTAAATTGGGAGTGTATTTGGCAAACGTTGAAAGAGATTCAAATTCCTGAAAATATGTTAAATGTTATCATGCATTCAGTGGCCAGCGTTGAAACCAATGTCAATTGGAATGGAGTCAGAAATGATTTCTTTCGTCCTCGGAGAGGTATTCGCCAAGGAGATCCCATATCTCCGTATTTATTCGTGTTATGCATGGATAAATTATCGCATATAATTGAAGAGGAACGAATGAAGAATAGATGGAAGGGCGTTAAGTTGGGGAAACAAGGGATTATGATTACTCATCTAATGTTTGCTGATGATCTCTTGCTTTTTGGGGAGGCAACTGAAGCTCAAATGGTGTGTGTCATGGAGTCCATTGCTAGGTTCTGCCATATGACGGGGCAGGAAATTAGTCTGGAAAAAACAAGTATTTTGTTTTCTAATAATGTCAGCAAGAGCATGCAAAATAAGCTCCAACACATGTCCAAGTTCAGAAAGGTTAAGAGCTTTGGGAAATACTTAGGTGTTCCTCTAAGTGGAAAAAAGATCCGTCGAACTGACTGTCAGTATATTGTTGAGCAGGTTGCGGCAAAGCTTAATACTTGGAAGCGTAACAGTTTATCTCTTGCTGGCAGAATTACGTTGGCAAAAAGTGTGATAGAAGCAATCCCACTATATCCTATGATGACAGCGAAATTACCAAAGACTTGCATTGATGATATTCATAAACTTCAGATAAAGTTTGTGTGGGGGGACACGGATGAGAACCGTAAGCTGCATGTTGTTGCATGGGACACGGTGACGATGCCAAAATCACTCGGGGGTACCGGTTTGCGTGATTTACATACTCTGAATCATGTTTGTCTGATGAAGTTAGGATGGAAGATGTATCATAATGCTAGTGATCTTTGGTGCCAAGTGTTAAGAGGCAAATATAAAATTCACAATAGTAATGATTGTCTCAATACGAAACCCGCGGATTCGTCTTTATGGAAAGATGTTGTTAGTATTATGCCTGATCTTTTGAAGACAGGGAGATGGATTGTGGGGGATGGAACGAGGATTCATGCATGGGATGACAACTGGCTTGGTTTTGAGAATACATTGAGTGAGACGAATATTGATATTCCATTGCCGCTGCAAGGAGCAAGAGTTTGTGACGTGGTAAACAATTTTGGCGACTGGAATACTGAAATTCTGGATAGATGGCTGCCTACCCAATGGATGAACAAGATTCAAGCTTGCTTGCCCCCGAGCAAGGAGCCTTTAACCGATATTTTCTGTTTTGCAGGTACTGGAAATGATGAATTTTCTATAAAGGAGATGTTCATAGAGGTGGAGGGTTATAATCGGGTGACACCGGACAGTGACTGGACGCGTGTTTGGAAAGCTGAAGTACCGGAGCGGTGTAAAACTTTCTTGTGGTTACTCAAGCATAATAGACTCTTAACAAACCACAGCAAAAGCAAAAGAGGGCTGGGCAGCGCAAGCTGCAAATTATGTGGATGTACTTGTGAGTCTACCCTGCATGCTTTGCGGGATTGCGCGAAATGTATGAGCGTTTGGAATAGTTTGGTTCCAAGTGACATTATTGTAGAGTTTTTCACAGTGGAGATCGATGAATGGGTTCACTTGAATCTAAACTACACCGGTGATGCTAATAAAGGGTGGTTGAGCACTTGGAGCATCGCTTGCCATGCTCTTTGGACATGGCGAAATCTATAAGAGCACAACAAGGACTATACACGACCTCTAGATCCAATTGTGCAGATTATGAAGCGAGGCGAGGAGTATAAACAAGCGGTGAAGCTGTTCAAAGTTAGTACAGAGGATATGTTGGGTCAGAAGTATGTTGGGTGGAAGCCCCCCAATTCTAACATGATCAAACTTAATTCGGATGGTGCTAGCAAAGCGGATAATACAGCTGGATGTGGCGGTCTTTTGCGAGATTATAAGGGTCTTTGGAGAGGTGGATATTCCAAATTCATAGGGCAGTGTAATGCCAATGTAGCTGAATTTTGGGGAGTGGTGGAGGGTTTGAAGTTAGCAAGGAAGTTAGGTGTGAGGTCCCTGGAAATCAATCTTGATAGCTTGATAGTAGTCAAGGCAATTGAAGATGGCAAAGTGGGAATGGTTGACTGTGTAGGATTGCTGCGTCGGATTCAGGAGCTCATGGGTGAATTTGAGGTGGTAATCATCTCTCATGTATCTCGAAACGCAAATGTTTGTGCTGATTGTCTGGCCAGTTATGGATGTAGGAATCAAGCTCCTCAACACTTCATCGACCCGCCCTCGTTTCTCATTGATCTTCTTGAAGCAGATTCTTGTGGAATTATAGTTCCGTCTGTTATTTTTGAGTAGTTGTTTTTTCTTTCGGGCTTAGGCCCTCTTTCCTACCAAAAAAATAAAAAAAGAAATAAAAGAGTCAGTAAGTTACATAGTACGTCACTTATATTATATCAATTCCTCTTTCTTTTTTAAAAAAAATCATAAATGCAAAAGGTCAATTTTGTGTCAATTGGATCCAAGTTGCAGCAATTAAACCTATTCCACATCCTAGTAACTAACGGTTCTAATTGAAAAAGCTTAAACAATATTCCAATTCCAACTAGAAAACAACAATGTAAGCTTTTTCATATGAAAAATGAAAAAGTGAATTAAATATAATGAGCTAAGGAATTTGTGGGCACCTAGTCATATTCATCATGAAATATATATATATATATATATATATATATATATATATATATATATATATATATATATATATATATATATATATATATATATATATATGTATATGACATCAAAGTATGATAAAACAAAACAAAAATATGACATTAGGCACTTGCCCCAAACCATGTCTCTTATAATAAGAAATTGTGGACAAAAGGGTCTCATCTCATGAGTGTGAAAATTAGGGAATCTTTGCCATAACCTTTCAAAGTGCAACATCCACTCAAATAAAGCCTAACCTATTCCACGTGTTCTACACACTCTTGAAAATAATATTTAAACAGGTTATTGATATTTACAAATCAATAATTTAAAAAAATAAAAAATAATACTAAACATTAATTGCATTGCACATAAATTTAGAGGGCACGTTTCTTATTGCAAACTAAATTGTTGGATAGAATGATATATATCATGAACTAAACATATGTTTACTAAGTTGTTGGATAGAACCACATATACTAGATCAAGTGTTGGTGAGGTAAATCAGTTTGCCCTATGAGATTTCTATAGGAATGGATAGAGAGGTGCCTTTATATTGAAGAAGTTTTGTGTATAATTAAGGGTGTTGTCGAGTTAAGAGTTGAGGTGCTCAGTTTATGTTAAAAGGTCCAAAATATATTTCCATTGGAAATTTCTAACCCCAGAAAACATGAGGCATACATATGCAAATAGAAGTGTACAGATATTGAGGTTCATTTAGCATGTAAGTCAAACAATATATCTCCTTTAGTGCCAAATTTGTAGGCATAAGAATATGAGAAATTCTCTATGAACCCATATACATATTCACATACCCGCGTTGAAAATATCAAAATACCTTCTTATTTCGGATATGTATATCCAAATACACATTTTTTTTGGAAATTTCTTCACCCACCTCTTAACCTTCTTGCTCACCCCTGGTGAATTTACAACATTACCCCTTGTTTCGGAAGTTCATTTTCGAAACGGTACTTTTTTTTGAAAAAAAGGTGTTTTCGGAAATGAACTTCCGAAAACGTGTTTTTTTTAATATAAAATATTGGTTTCAGAGATGCATCTCCGAAATAAAGTTACATTTTCAGAAAATGTGGTGTTTCGGAAGTTCATCTTCGAACGCACCCCCATGATGGAATTCGGAAATGAACCTCCGAATTTATGTCTGGACAGAAGAAAAATGAAAAACAACAACGATTCGCTTTATTTAATCGGGTGAAGATTACAACGATAATATTACTGAAAATTAAAGTTACATATTGTTGAACACGAGTAGGTGGGGATGAGTCAACATTTTGATAACGTCGTCCGCCGATCTTTGAAGTTTGGCGTCCAACTCGATCGGGCCTTTCGAAGAAAATCGGTCGAACGTTGTCCACATAACCGCTAAATATTCGTCGTTCTTGATCTCAAAAGGTGTGAACTTAATGCCTCCCTCGTCGTTAAGCGATGGCGAGCGGTACTCGAGCTTGACAACCTTTCGATTCTCGGGATAGCGCAAAAGCGTGTTGAGCGACGGTATCAACTCCGCAAACGGCGTGTCGCGCGAGAAGCGAAATTGGAACGGCATCGGGTAGCCGGTTTCAAAGTAGACGAATGCTAGGTGGGGGTAGGTTTGTGTCATTTGTGTTTTGTGGTGTGAAGAGGATGAAGAAGAGGGTGTAGTATTTATAGACTTATTGGAGCATTGATGGCCCAACAAACCTTATCCTGCCTCAGGGGACATTTCGGAAATGAACTTCCGAAAATAGGCTCCAGACATGTATATTTCGGAAGTTCATTTCCGAATTATGCAGAAACAGACTTAAATTTTACATTTTGTGCATTGCATTCTGTTTTGTGTAAACAATACCAAAAGCATACAAAATAGGCATAAAATAGGCAATGACAACATAAAACATACTTATATTATATATGTATTGAATCGGTCCGATTTTACATGATAAACAACAATACATACAAAAAATGATCGTTACAAACAAAAAACGATCCGGAACGAACTAAAATTCACCAAACCAATCGGTGGATCCTAAGTCCAAAATAGGCACGTTCTTCGACCGCTCTCTATTTTGCTCGCGCTCTTTGCTCATCATTTCTTCAAACTCCGCCATTCTCGAAACGAACGGATCCGGCCAAGTCTCCGCCTCATTTGAACGATGTGCCGTCCATTGACAAGAAGTAGCCGGTATAGGACAACCCGGTTTCAAAAACACTTGAACGAAGTGACGCGATCGTAGATACCCGATGCATATGATGTGGCCCGACGCGTCCAACGGCGGCCGACTATGAAGTGGAAAGAAAGTCTCACTTAGTCCAAACCTCGTCAAATTGACGCACACCATATCATACGCACTTGCTATTAGATGACCCATATCGGGGAATGACATCCACTTCGAAACCGGAGCGATACCGGTAAGTGATGGAACAAGTGCATCATGAATTTTTGCAAACTTTTCTTGATTTTCATATCGTCGGCCGTAGATGTCCCGATACGAAGTCAACTCCGCAATGAGTTCCCGTCGGACTAAAGTGTGATTATTTTCCCCTTTACCGAGCAAACCCGCAACGGCCCAATATCCACAATTTCCGTCGCCTCCAACATCAACGATGTTATCGATATATTTGTGCATAAAAAGTGACATCTCATCAATGTAGACAATTGGTGATTTTTTGATCGGCGGTGTGCGAGGTGGCTTCGAAATACGGGCTCCTTTGTTACCACTACACTTAGACTTCGGTGTCTCATGAATTTCCGGGAACGATGCATCCACATGTTCAAAATAGGAAGGAGATCGTTTTGTTGACGTGTCATCTTGTGTAATTTTGGACTTTTTCGGTGCACCTTTCGTTTTAACCGGTTGAGATGGCGGTTTCAAATCGGTGGTCTCCGGAAATGCGATCTTTCGCAATTGTTCTTTTATGTGCATTTTTGTTGTGTCGTCCGCTTTAGCAAACTTCTCCATTATCACTTCCAACTCGTCGGAGATGGTGATTTTGGAGTCATTTTCTTTCGGCGGGTCAAAATCATCAAAACGAAGCTTCTTCCAATGGTCGGCTACCTCATCCATGCGTATTGGTGAATTCAAATTCTTCTTTTTTGCAAGTATACAAGCACATGGAAGGCCGTATGTAGTTCTAATGGTGCACCCACATAATGAACTATCGGGCCCCGTGGTCTCCGACCGCTTAACTTCATGAAACAAAAAATTCAAACCCGTTCGAGATATGTTGTAAATCAATTGGGAGAATAGAATTTGGCCCTTATACCGGTGTTCCATAACCGTCTTGCTCCGACCAAACGATGTTTGAATTTCATTGTGTTGATTTTCAAGCATTTGGTTCACGGTGTCCCATCCCCGATACAAATCTCCCTTGCTATCACCCAACCACCTCTTGAAGACCGCATGTGCGGATTCAACACGGTTAGTCGTGGTGCAACCAAGATGTCTAACTCGATTTGTCCAAGCGCACACGACTTTTTCTCTAACTTTGTCAAGAATGGTGGATTCGACATAATGACAAAATGTCCTAATGGAACCACACAAAGACCTAAAGTGTACCAATTTCTCGGTATACACCTCTTCGGAGTGTGCATCCAAAATTTCCTTCCATGCTGACATTATCCTTTCAACCACAACACCGGCTTTGACAACTTTACCGTTTTCATCCGGCCTATCTTTTGTCCCAACCGCGGGTTTCAACTTGCTTATCACGTTGCAAGTTATGTGATACCGGCAAAGTAACGCGGTCGATGTCGGGAAGACGGCGTCGACCGCATTCATCAAAGCATTGTCTCGATCGGTGACAATGACGTTTGGCATAACCTCTTGATCAACTAACAAAGACTTGCAAATTCCTAAGGCCCACGTAAAGTTTTCTTCTTTTTCACTCTCCAAAAAAGCAAACCC
Organism: Vicia villosa; assembly: GCF_029867415.1. Taxonomy (NCBI): domain Eukaryota; kingdom Viridiplantae; phylum Streptophyta; class Magnoliopsida; order Fabales; family Fabaceae; genus Vicia; species Vicia villosa. Next base: position 91,441 of record NW_026706152.1, on the reverse strand, counting down.
CACCGAATAAGTCTTGTCCGTCGAGGTCACACCGACGATCTCTAGAAGAGGAAGCCTATACTTGTTTGTCTTGTACGTCGAATCCATGACTAGAACGGTTGGAAATGTGTTGAACAATTTGATACTTTCGGGATGAGTCCAAAAAATATCACGCACGGTAACTTTGTCCTCGGAGGTTCGGAAGCTTGAAACATAATTGTTATCGCCTAGAAGTTTCAAAAGTTGTTGCATTTCCGACCGAGGGCCCATATTCAAAACCTTGAGATTGTGCCGTTCATTGTAAACTTGCTTGATATTTGAAACGCTATCCGGTTTCTTACGCTTCAAATCGGCAAGTATGTTGCGAGGCGCCACTTTGACTATCGTTAGGTCCGATATCACATTTCTCTCTTCGCGGGACAAACGACATGCCATTGGATGCCCGTGTAACTTGACATCCAAGGCATGATTATGCATTCCACAAATTACGGTTAACCGCGACAAATCATCAACCCTCCGAGTGGCACGCAACTTAAACGGACACCCGCACTTTCTCGATCACGTGTCCTCGTGTTTTAGCACCCGGTTTGATTGTACATATCTACCACCCCGTTTGCAATTCAAAACAACGAAAGCTTTCCGCCTACTATTTCCGTTGTACGACCTTAAAATAACAATTCCAAATCCATGTTTGTTAGCTTCCTTCCGAACCCAATCAATCAATTGTTCTCGACTACCGAAACTCCCATCATTTGTAAAATATTGCCTAACATCGACCGCATTGATCATGGGAGTAGCGTCAATAACCGGATCGTTATTAACGTTGACAATTTCCGGATTTAATACTCCATCGTCTTGCACAATGTTGTCCGGATGCACCATACCTAACAAATGCAAAAATTAGCAAAATAGGCCAAAACTGTTTTTTTTTAACTGCCAGGGCATATTTCGGAAGTTCATTTCCGAAATTTATTAGGTGATATATTTCGGAAATGAACTTCCGAACCATATCAGTTTTCAGCATAAATTTGTTGAATCAATGTAGTGAAATAGGGGATGAAATGAGAGATGTTTACCTGAAATTGTAGCTTTCTATGCTCCCTTTAACGTGATCAACGGTTTGAAACTTGATTTTAGGGCGAAAAATTGATGGAGATTGATTGGGTTTTAGAGAGGGTTTTGAGATGTTTTGGAGAAAAATGATGAAATAGTGAAGGAGGGAAATTTGTATATGCAGAAATATTTTCGGAAATGAACTTCCGAAAATATTCACGGTTTTGAATTTTTTATGACTTCGGAGATGCATCTCCGAAAACACCAAAAAAGTGGTGTTTTCGGAGATGCATTTCCGAAGTCAAAAAAAATTCAAAAAAAAGAAACTTCGGAAGTTCATTTCCGAAGCAGGGGCAGTTTTGGGTTTTCGCTGGGGGTGACCCCCCATAGAGAGGTGGGTAAAGAAATTTTCTTTTTTTTAGAAAAAAAATGACTTCACATCAAAAATATTTTAATTTATTTTTGGTTTTAAACCACCAGTTTAATCTGGTTCGGGGGCGAGTTCTGGCATCAAGTGGTTTCATTCCCCTCCCGATCGCAGTTGCGGTTCTTTGGTTTTAAACAACCAGTTTAATCTGGTTCGGGCTCGAGTTCTGGCATCAAGTGGTTTCATTCCCCTCCTGATCGCAGTTGCGGGGATCGAACCGTGGTTCTCTCTACCAAGTCTAACGTCAATCACCACTGAACCAACTAACTATTGGTGAAATATTCTAATTTTTGGTGTTGGGTTTTTTCGGATATGCATATCTGAAATAATCCAATATTTATTAAAAATTTAAAATCAAGGTGAATCAATACAATTAATAATATAATTAATTGTATTAATCAAAATTTATAATTAAATATATATCATTATAATCAAGATATAATAATAATATTAGCCTAATAAATATTTAAATCAACACATTATTTTTATATAAAATTAATTAAAGAAAAAATATCAATAGATTAAAAAATATAATGTTAATAGAGGATATTTTTAATATGATAATTTCGTTAATTATAATGGATAATGTTGTAGTCATTTAAAAAATAATTATTTTTATAATTTGTGGCAAATAAAATATTACAAAATTAAAATTTTATTTAATCTCTTTATTTATTATTTAAAACAACTTGTATTTAAGTTATTTTTTATTAATAATAACTCACTTTAATTATATTATAACTATATTATATATATATATATATATATATATATATATATATATATATATATATATATATATATATATATATATATATATATATATATATATATATATATATATATATATATATATATATATATATATATATATATATATCTTTTTATAGTAAAATTAAAAGAAATTTGAGATTTTAATTAATTCGAATATGCATATTTAAATTAACCATAATTTTAAATTTTTTAATGTGTCTTTGAATATGCATATCCGAATTATATTTTAGGATTTTCAGGAGTGTTTTTCACCTATATGGATGTAGAAAGAAATTCTTTAAGCATTTTATGGACCTAGGGCCCAACTAAGTTCTAGCATGCGTTAGGGTTGAAGCATAAGAAACCCATTCAAAAAATTCAAATCATGAATTATAGATTAAGCAATAATTCAAAAAACATGTTTTAAATTTCAAAACGACAATTGTCAATCTGTTAATAAGAAATGTAGCATAATACAAGACATATGACCTAAACAATTTATGAAGTTTAGTTTGGAAAAGGAGAACCCAAGTAACATTAAGGAACGGCCTACGTCTTCATTCTACTATGGAGTATGGAGTCTAACTCAAGTTTCTCTACGTAAAATAAATGTTTGTGTGGTGTCTAATGAATTATAAAAGAGACTTGCTATATGCTTACACCAAAATCTAACACTATATGATATACACCTTATCCAATAACACAATAACACATGGCCCCATACAATTGTCTGTATAAGTAAAAATAAAAAATAGTAATTAAACATTTCAGAAAAACAAAACCGTATTATTATACTGTGTAGATGTCCCTATTAATGTACAAATAGCATTTTACATTATAAAAATAAGTTATGAGGAATTTAATTCCATTATCACCTCTAATAGTTCTAATATTAGCTAAAATATGACTAGAAACATAAGACATATTAATTAAGGGTAAATTAGTAATTATATTAATTTTTATAGGGAATCAAAAAACCAAACAAATGTAAATGTTTTTTCTTATATATATAAATCTGTCCAAACCTTTACATAAATAGCTAATTAGCTAAAGTGATACTTACAATTGTGTAACTTTCATGATAATTTATCATAGGACCATATAATTGCAACAAGAGTTAAATAACCACACATAATCAATTTTACATATGTATCTAATCATTCATATGTTACCATCAAATTGCAACGAAAGCAAGTTTGAAATAGTAATATCACAATATGATAAGATGAAAGGGAGAAAAAAAAAAGATTAAACACCTATACAACTCATCAATCCTTACAAAGTGTTTGATCGATTGCAAGAGCATCACTGAAATTAAGACAATAGCTACGAAGATCATAGCTATATTGTGGAATGTTCCTATGATGTCTCATACCTTGCTTCCAACTACTCTTCAGCTTGTATAGCAGCTTCCTGAGAACCCTTGAAGCAGGTTTACAACAACCAAGTTGCTTCCTTCTTTGAGCATTACCAAGTGTCACTAAAGGACTAACTCTCATTTTACTCGAAACTCTCAAGAATTGATTTCTTTGTGAGATATAAAACTGTGGTACTTTCACTTTAAAGTGCTTTCTCTACAAGTCAACTTGGAACATGGATTGGTATTAGAAATGCATCATGAGAAAATGGACTAAAGAAAACATGAAAGGAGAGTTTTCAAGTATCAACCACACAAAGCTGAGATGAAATATATGATGTTGAATTTTGGTCTGTGGTAGATGTTAGGCATTATCATGAATAGTGTATCATGTGATTAAAAGTTAGTTTGGTAACTTTACATGGTTTAGTAGTGTCCCAACATGGAGTAGGGATTGAAAATTGCACTATGGTGATGTTACATCAAGAGGATGTTCAAACATCTTTTGGGAAGAGTCTTCTTTATGAGCAACTATTTTGTATACATTTTTTTTGGCTAATTTCCTTCGATGATTCTAGGCCCTCAAACATAAACGTGTAATGCAAGCTATCCATACCTAAAGGTTTCAAAGGAATCAGATAAGAAATCGCTGTTTTTTCTTTGGATCATAAGTGAGGGAACGACTGAACTAAAGTAAAAATAGTATTTTAAAATGCGATGTATCTATTCTTAATTTAAAATTTAATATATCAACAATTCATATATATTCATGTATAAGATTTTGATAATATCCCCTCTCAACATTTTTATGTTGAAGATGCAAATTCCCAGGGATTCATAGTTTCATCTAAGGCAGAGAATGTTATGCTTACATACTTCAAAAGGTAAGAAAACTTGCCAAAATTTCAATTGTTATACCTTTAAAAATAGTTTTTTTTTATAATTAAAAAAATAAAAAAAAATAAATTCATTTTTTTATAAATTAACATAAATAAGTTATTGAAAATAAAATCAGTCAAAGTCACATTTTAAAAAAAAGATGCATGTCAATAAAGATTTTTAAGACAAACAATTTAAAATAATTTTCTATTTAGGTAATTTTAAAATTTTAATATATATAAAAAAACAAGGATTAAATAGAAATACATCGATAGTGTAAAACAGTTTTACACTGTCAGTAAAATCATTTTAAGCGCATGTTGTCAAAATACGTTTTTTCGTGTCTAGTTATCAAAACATGTTTCATAATGAAGTTATAATACACACAAAATAGCATGCTAAACAACTAATGGTGACTAACGAATTCTGAAAAAGGTCTTTTAATTAGAAATTTTTTAGAAATGCAAATATAGAGCTCACCTCAAGACAAAATATGAATCAGAATTAGAGCATCCACGTCCAAAGAACCCATCTTAGTTCTTTAAATGGACCCCATTTAATTTTTTATATTATTTTATCATTTCTAAAAATTTAACCCATTTAATTTTTTATATTATTTTATCATTTCTAAAAATTTAAACAACTCAGTAAATGGACCCCATTTAATTTTTTATATTATTTTATCATTTCTAAAAATTTAACCCATTTAATTTTTTATATTATTTTATCATTTCTAAAAATTTAAACAACTCAGGTATATTTTTCAAATATTCATTCAACTTAACAAAAGTTTTAAACTAGGTCCCACTAAACCATTCAATATACCTCATAAATTAACCAATTAACCAATCAAATAACCAAATGTCAGTTAAAAAACGTTTGTTTGCAGAGGAACGGTGATAAATAAAAAGAGGAACGGTGATAAATAAAACAACGCTTTTCATTGTGAAATATCCATATTTTTCTGACAGTGTTGTTGGGTTCCGTGTAGCAACGATGGAAAAACTCCGATAATGTTGCTCTTATTAGTTATGAAGAGCAATTTTACAAACGTTTTTCACTATCAAAATGTGGAACTAAGATCAGATCACTTGAAATATGAAATTGAGGTATTAACTTCTTTAAAATCACCAAAAAAACGCATGCAAATTCTTTGTATATGATTTAGACAAAAGTTTAAAAACATTTGACCCTAACTAAAATTTAGCAGACTGCAATGTAAAAGAATTAGCTATATAACCGTTATAATTGAAAAACTAATTCAATAAGCCACAAAAAAAGACATCCAAACAGGCTTGTTATTGTAAAACCAACAAAGACCACCCGGCATTCTTCAAGCTTTTCAAGACCCCAACATCAAATTGGTCAAACAGCTTCAGAAAATCTTCCAGATGCGTGAGAAATTGCAAGATAGATGATAAAAATTGGTATTATTTGAAAATAATTAATGCATCCATAACTTGGTGAATCAAATAACAATCCACTGAAATGTTTTCTTCAACACTACTAGAATGTTACATATTTCTAATGACCAAAAACAAAATAATGGTTCATAGATTATATCAATGAACACTTCGGTGCAGCTTTAATACATTCAAAACATTGCAAATCAAAATTTTCAAAAGAATGCACATATCACACCACACAACAAATAAAAACACATTCATAAAAACAAATTCTTAATAGTTATACTAAGGATTAATATCATCATAACTACTAGAATGTTTGTTTCAGATTTTCAATGACAACAAAAAATTAAGGGTCAATCGAGATATCAATGAAACTTGAAAATCAGTTTGAATTCAGCAATTCATTGACAGCAAGTAAATTCCATTTCACACTTAAGAACCAGCTTGAATTCAACAATTCATTGACAACATAGTAAAATCCATTTCACATTTGAGAATCAGCTTGAATTCAAGAATTCATTAACAGCATAGTAAAATCCATTTCACGAAAAACAAAAGCAAGCACATGGACAATAAATAAAAACAAAGCATAAAAACAAACAACTCTTATAACTAAGAATTAATATCTTCAAAACACTTCTCATTACAGAGAATTAAAGAGCTTCAGTCACTTAGAAAAATATTCAACCTAAAACAACACCAAATGGAAGAAACAAAATCTTTTGGAATACTAAAAAATACAACTTAGACAATAGCATTAGCAGCACTTGCAATCCTAGGCCACAGATCAGCACACTCCTTTCCAATTGGACCAGTAATTGCAGAACCTATAGTTTAAACAACACAATATTAAATCCAATAACAAAAACCCTAATATCAATAATTAACTGACAGATTAACAATAATCTGATTAACTATTAAGCTCAAATCATAATCAATAAATAACATTAAGTAAAACAAAAACTATTAAATTATTTAATTTAATACCTTTCATTTCACCCTTAGGATTCACAATTACACCAGCATTATCTACAAAATAAACCAAACCAAAATAAAATCATAAACAATTCAAAAAATACAAATCAAAATCAACAACGAGTTTGGGGAGAAACTCGAGAAATCTGAAATACCTTCGAAGTACATGAAAACACCGTCCTTTCGGCGCCATGGTTTGCGCTGACGAACGATAACAGCCGGCAGGACCTTCTTACGGAGATCTGGCTTTCCTTTCTTAACTGTAGCCATAACCATGTCACCAACGCAAGCAGATGGCAAACGGTTCAATCTTCCCTTGATACCTTTGACGGAAATGATGTACAGATTCTTAGCTCCGGTGTTATCAGCGCAGTTCACCGTCGCAGCCACCGGCAGACCGAGTGACATCCTGAACTTGTTACCCGCGGAACCTCCGCGACCTGAGAAACAATTCGAAATCGAAATCAGATATTCAAGCATGAAACGAAGTTAATTAATAATTCAGAAGTGAAGAGAAATTAGAGTGATTAATCTGAGAATCAGAAAATGAAATTGTACCTCGCTTCGACATTGTGGCAGCTCGATCACAGAACGAAACAAACCCTAATGCTCTCTTTCAGTTTTATATATGGCTATGGTTCTCAGACTAGGGTTTTAAAATCATTCTCACTTTGAATAGTATGGGCTTTCAAACCCGGCCCATTAAATTGCCGCGTTAAATCTAACTTTTTTTTGGTACTTTATTGAAATATAAAAAGTTATTTTATATTTTTGGCATATGGATCTATATTTTATTGAATGATTATTTTATATTTTATCCATGTATCTATTTGCCGTTATTTATAAGGATTTAATGGAAATATAGTGTAAGACAATGTTATATTATCAATGTAATCATAACGGTTAATTTTTGTATAAGTTTGATTTTTTTTAAATCATATATACAATAATTTTTTTTAAGGATTGTGATACACAGACGGTGTAAAATATTTTATTCTGGGAGTACACTACTTTTAAGTTCTATTTATAATTGCAAAGTAAAAAATATTAAATTTAAAATAATTCAACTAATTATTAATAAGATTGTAAAAAATAGTAAAAATTAAAAAACAATAATTTTAACACAATTTTTTCAAGTAAATCACTTGATTTAGGCGGAGGAATTAATTAATACTCTCATAATCTTACTGATGAGGTTATGGGCCTATTTGTTTCAGCTTTAAAAAATGGATTTTATTTTTGTATTTTTGAAAATAGATTTTCTAAATATTTTTTAAAAAATATTACAAGTTTTTTTATATTCGTTTTTTAAAATAAAACACTAATTTTGACATCCTAAACATAAACATACATTATTGAAGACCAAAATTTAGTCAAAATTTCAATTGTTTTAAAAAGTTGTATTTCAAAAATAATTTTTATGAAAATCTATTCGAAATAGCTTCAAAATGAAGTGATTTTTTAAAATTTTGATATCCAAATTTTTTTTCAAAAATAAATGAAATACCTAAAATCACATTTTAAGAATAACTATTCAAACAAAAATTTCATTTAAAGCTTTTATAAAAAAAAATTATAAATTTTTTTTTCATAAAATTATGTAACACTTAAAATTATTTAAAAAAAAAAACTAAAACAAACCGACTCTTTATTTTGTCCCAAACTTCAACAATACAATATCTATCATGGTTCTTTTAAACGATGATGTGATGATACTTGATAGCTTTGTATTTGATTTTTTATATATTTAATTGTACTTATTGTTTTGGATTGATAAACTCGCTTATATACAAATATATAATTTAAAATAATAAGGTTTTATTATCTAATCTAATTAAAAATTAAAATCATATAAGTATATCCAACATCAAGCTCATATTCAAATAGAACTCCGGTCAAGAATATAACTTGGTTTAATTATGTAAAAATTAATGGAAGAATTAAAAAAGTGTCGTCTTTAAGAGTGTTCAAGGCGATCTACAGTACATGGTCTCACATTTTTTCATGTTTAAGCTATGTTAAAAAAGTGCCTCCATTTATATATTTCACTACTAATTTACGCTTAAATAAGGTCTCTTAATAAATTTTCACGATGCAATTGAACACAACTTCAACTTCTTACATAGGACCTCTCAAAAGTTTGACACGACTATGCTTATGTCTGCATACAAGATATGAATATTATAATTTATTTATTTTAAGACAAAATTTAAAAGGGCTGATTGATTATAAAATACAATTCTTTTTTTCAATATTAGATAATATTATTGTGCTCATGTTTTTATTTACATATGTCATTTGTCTAGCTTGTAATGCCTTAATAGTTTGTCTACTTACCTAATATCTTAATATTTTGGATGAAGATATAAGATCTTCTTTTTGTATGGTCATAGAGTATTGAGTTGTTGTTAATCTCGCTTTTGCCAGACGCCTTAACAAGTTGTATATATATGATATTGAGAAATATTGAGATTAATCGTGTGAGAATAGCAATACGGAGACTGTAATATATATAGAAATATTTATAGTTCATTACATGTTATTCTCGATGTGAGACTTATATACAAATATTCTTTAACAAATAAATACATATTATATCACACTTCCGTAGTCGAAGCGAGAGGTTCATAGACACTTAGACTGGTCCGAAAATCATCAAAGAGCTCTCTAGGGAGGCCTTTGGTGAAGATATCATCAATTTGGTGTCGAGATGGAACATAAAGAACGCGGGCTTGACCACGAGCGGCCTTCTTTCGAACAAAGTGAATGTCCATCTTAATGTGTTTTGAACGCTAGTGTAGGATATGATTGTCGGGTAGATAGATAACACTAACATTGTCACAATACACAAGAGTAACCTATGAAATAGGAAAATGAATCTCCAAGAGAAGGTTGCAGAGCCAACATGATTCTGATAGAGAAAGTGTGGGTTGTGTCGTACCCTAATTTTGCCTCTTGCCCTAATTGTCGCTGCTCGATCACAGAACAAAACAAACCCTAATGCTCTCTTTCAGATTTATAGGGGCTTGCATCGTAAGGGGCGATGTGGTTTGTTTATTCTTTTTTGGAGTATTCTTGGGTGGATGAGGTGTTCCTCTAAGATTTACTTTCCATATAATATAACTTTCTTTGATGAGAAAAAAAAGGGTAAGGTTTGAGAGATTGGTAGGTTGATTAACGGGGTCGTGATTTCGGATTTCTAGCATAGGAGATCCCTCTTTAATTATGAGTTGGATTTGGTTGTAGACCTTCTTCTAGATATCCAATGGACTATCCTTTCTTTGGATAACGATATGTGACATTGACTCTATGGAGAGGATGACACCTATTATGTTTCTTTTTCCATAGTGCTTTGTTTAAGGCTCAGGTTTCAACTAATACTTCCTCTAAGATTTACTTTCCATAGAATATAACTTCTCCCTAATGAGAAAAAAAGGGTAAAGTTTGGGAGATTGGTAGGTTGATTAACGAGATCGTGATTTTGGATTTCTAGCAGAGGAGAGCCCTCTTTAACTATGAATTGGATTTGGTTGTTGACCTTCTTCTAGATATCCAATGGACTATCCTTTCTTTGGATAACGATAGGTGACGTTGACTCTATGGGGAGGATAACACCTATTATGTTTCTTTTTCCATAGTGCTTTGTTTAAGGCTCAAGTTTCAACTGATACTTCTTCTATAGAGTTGAATGATGCTTTGACCTCAATTTGGTAACTAAGCACCGTCTAAAGTGGTTGTGTTATCTTATCAACTTCTCTAAAATAAGATCCCTTATAGGTATAACTTGTTTAAGATCTGTGTTATTCTTGACCCTATTGATATCTCTTATGGATTGTGAATTAGCCTTATTGAGTTTGTATTTGACATGTTTCTCACTTACAGTGTGGCAGAAAATCTTTGGTATTTGATCTCTCACTGGCTATGTAGAGCTGTGGTTTTACCGAGAGACATTGTATTGTTGTTTGGGCTTTTTTCTTCCTTATGAGATCTTACTAGGATTAGAGGTGGGTTTATTATAATTTGTCACTCAGTAGTGAGGACTATTTGAAAATCCCAAAACGACTACATCTAAAATTACAATCAAACCTTAATTAAAAGGATGACTTTCTTAAAATTTCAAATTTTGTCTCATATTTATAAAGTGTTTTCATGTTAAATATTGTGCCACTAGTTTGACTCTTAATTTTTAGTTCTACAGCTTTCATTCGTGAACATAAGAATTTTGGCAAACTAAAACCATAAACTACAAAATCCGTTAAATATTGAACAAAGGTCTAAACTATAAAAATGTATAAAACCTTTAGAAATTCTAAACTAATGGAAGTCGAGAGCACTCTTAATAGAAAAAATGAAGTGTTATGACACTACCAGGCAACAAGAAAATTGTGGAATGTAAATGAGTGTTTATTACGAAGTGTAATTCAGCCAGATTTGATTTTTTTTTTATAAGCAAAATTGGATTAAAAAGCACTAGGGGTGCTTAACCCAAAGAAACAAAATGCAAAAAATAGAATAGAGTTACCGACCTAACCCACCACATTACAAAAAGAAAACTCTCGGGTCTCGGAACCAATCCTCCTTCGAGCCATTACAATAGTTCCTAAAATAAACTCCCTGATTTGATGAAAGGTATAAAGACTGCTTGGTAGCTTTCACCCATACCTATGTAATATATTACTGATAAACATCAGCTCATGTTGCACAATTCAACACTGTTGGAATAATTTTATCTCTTGCTATTAACCTAGATTGACCTCCACATCACTTGAATGTTAAAAATGTCCTCCTAAATGATGATTTAGAAGAAAAAATATACATGGTTGGTCATCATGGTTTTGAAGACAAGTTTGAATAAATATATGCAAATTGAAGATAAAAATTCCATGGTTTTAAGCAATTTTTGAGACCTTCATTTGAAAGGTTCATTCAGTCTATATAAGAAATAACTAAAATTCAAGGACATGCTGATCATACTTCATTCACAAAATTCTACAATGATGGAAAATAGTGTGATAAATGTTTATCTTGGTAATGTAATTGAAATGGGAAGAGTATAAGAGCATCTCCAATGGTGTAACCTATTTTTGGGTTCTTTATGGGTCCCACTAGCCACATCATTTTAAAATAATTTTTATAATTTTTATTTTAATTGTATAATTCCAAAAAGTTATTATTGGCCCACAACTTTACCTTATAAACTAATTTGATTGGGTACCACAATTTTTTCATAGTTGCATTGCAATGCAATGGTACTATGATGTGGCATGTCTAGGTGGAGAACTCAAAAGAAAATACCACCATTGAAGATGCTCTAAGAGAAAGTAGTTGCAAACTTTAACATCAGCAACTTAAGAGCTTAGAGATATTTCCTTTGTATAGAGGTTGCTCTACCTAAAAAAGGAACTGTGATTTCGCAACAAAAAATACAACCTAGACCTACATAAAGAAACATGAATGAGTGGTTTCACAATCCTGGATCTTAATACAAAAGTTTAAGGAAAAGGAAGTGATCCTATTGACGCCGGAGTCCGAAGATACCGTATGTCTGTTACTACTATTTACTACTTTCTAAAAGAACGAACACCGATTATTTCATTTCGATTGTTGATCGTAGCAATAGCAATACTAAAATGGCCATTTCACTTTATCACATCAACCAACAAAATGGCAGACAAATTTTCTCAAGCAATAGTCTCATGTATTTAACACCAAAAAAATGCTAACAAGAATGATGCAGTAAAACATCAAAGATTCAGATTTGCTAGTGGCCAAAAAAGGTTATTTTCAATTTTGGGCCATGAATGCCAAAGTTTTCGGAGAACATTTCCTCCAAACCCTAACACGAGTCTGGATACATATATCCATCCAGAAAGAAAAAAAAACAATGTTGGGCCGTCTAAAAGTACACTTTTAGACAATTTATGTCGCCCTGCAAGTACACTTTCAGAAACATGTGTGGTTTCTTAGTGGAAACGTGAACGCAAAATGGCGCTTATAGTTTTCAGATGGCTGTAACACTACCATCCAACCTCGTAACAAAACAACAAAAAAGAATGCCTATCAACCAGCAGCATGGATCTCTGACAGCAAAACTAGTTTAGCCAATAATGCCTATCAATCACGCAGCAGCGAACGATCTAACTGTTCCTGCATTATGAGAGGGTAAAACGAATTAGCAACATTGTTGAAAGTTGAAAGTAATGAAATGGAAAAGAGCACCACATATGTGACTCAGTGATCACTTCTACATTATAAGGAATAATCTTTGAATTTGTAACAATCAGATATTGAATAAAAACACAGGAAGAAGGAATCATCAAAGAAGCAAAACATGAATACAATTAAAGTTTGTTGTGAGAGTGTTTATGTATAAGTTGTTTCTACAACTGAAGAGGGAAACAAAGGGAAACTTTGCATAAGCTATGTAAGCTTTTTCTGTAAGTTATTTCAGAAGCTTGTGAAAAATAAGTTCAAAACAACTTTGAGAGCTTATTTTAAGCCATATCCAAATGCTCTTCCAAATATCTACAAAGTGCATATGTTGCAAGATAATGCCAGATAAAATCTTCCAAATACCTACTAAGTATAAAACGTAAAGTTCGGTACGAGCAAGCCTTTTAAATTATCAATTAAGCAATAGGATGAGCAGTTTATGTAGTGTAAAACATGTTATGACAATAAAAGAGCCCTGCAACCAACAATTACAACTACCATATGATATTTTAGAGTTAATTCAATGATTTTGAAAAGGGAAAAGGTTATATCGTTGATGTTGAGAGTAAAAAAAAAAAAGTTAAGCACACATTAGACTCAAATGATAGATTAAACTTACTATTTGTTCGCTTCATATTCCTGCAGAATCTACTGCCACATTTGCACTTAAACAGCTCGAGTGACTGATCATCGCCATCAAAGTCGATGCCGTAATCCTGCAAAAACACTATGCCTGTAAGCTTTTCTAGAGGTGGAAAAATCAATTCATGTATAATTAAACAATTCAAAGAATGTGAATTACACAGGAATGTGAATTACACAAGAATGAGAAGCTATGGAGATGTTAGTAACAATTAACAAATGACCAGTCAAGAGCCAACAAACCAGTGTACATGGCATGTTTCAATGTAGTAGCCAAGTACCACATAAAACTTTATATCAATCATGATTGACTCAAACATATTATAGAACTAAATCCACATACCCAGGTCAACTCTTCCTGTGCTTTGATTTCTCTGGATGTGAAGAAGGCAAACTGCATGTTTGAACATTCAAAAACATCAGTAAGTAATGTTTCTATGGGGTCAACCTAGGCAAAGACTGTAAGTATAAATGACAAATGGAATTTTGCGGATTTGTTAACTTCTCACATGATAGTAGTGGTGAGATGGACTCTCAATTTCAACCGGGATCTCAATCAAGTTTGCATCCAAACATCTGCCATAACGGAATAGAATTATTGAGTAAATGCAGCCATATCACGCCCATTGTCTTCTTACATTAGGCATGAGTTTATTCTATGAAAATAATTAGAAAATGGTTCTTTTTTTTTTCTTCTTCAATCATCTAGTCATCCCATTATCTCAAAACCGAACAATTGTTAAAAATCTGTATTGATGAACCCAACATCAATAGTCCAACAAGCTAATTAGTTTTCAAAAATTTAACAAAATAGAAAGAGTTGAAAAGAATATCTATTGCTAAACTTCAAAAAATAATCACAAATGACTCCTGTTGAAACTTGGGAAATTAAATACCTGTGATTAATAAACCGGGCTGCATTTCCATATGATGCTGCATATAAGCAAAGAGCTTGGTTATCCTTTACAACTCCCGAGCCCCATTCTACATCCAACAAAATTGGTAAAGTATATTTTCTAGCTTTGTTCCTCTCATGCAGCTCTCTGACTGTCAGAATTTCTCCAACAAACTCGCATACAAATGCACCTTTTGGAAGTTCCTCTAAGGTGCGAAGACCCCACCCTTTTCCATCTGAAGTTAAAAACACCTGAGTAGAACACAATCATTAGAGAAAACATTTCAAAATATTGTAAAAGAAATGTGTTAAAGAACAGAAAGAATGCACTAGTGTCGCCTCAATGACATCAACATTAAACAATCACCTGCAAGTTGCAAGTTATTCCACGCTGGACAATCCGATTGCCACAATGTTTCCCACAGCCACATTTGCTCCAGCATTCTTTAATAAATTTCCTCTTCAAATGTCCTTTACATGGTTCTAAACAGCCATCATTCTTTGAGGTTTCAAGTGGGCATTCTTTGCAATAGGTAAAACTTTGAGTGCGGCTGTTGGCAATACACTCATCCAAGAACTCTTCCTTTACTACACCTTGTGCAGTATAGGCAAAATCCCCTCCAGTTTTATTTGCACAAGAACATGGTTTAGATGATAAGACACAATTGCCCATACAAGTAGAGCAACAATCTTTGTTCCCAATACGCGATAGAGAAATATTAACATATGCATCTTGGAACACCGTGTTTTGGGGCATGTAGTGAAACAAAGGCGGCTTATCATTAGTAGAATTATTCACCCATGGAATTTTCACTTTTTCTTCTCCCTTTGTTATGTCATCTGGGTCACTTGGGGAGGGTAGAGAAACAGGAACTTGAGATGCAACCGAGGCTTCATCTTCAGTATTTTCGTTCCTGCATTGTGATGCCATTGCGTTGTTGTCATCTTGCTCTCCGGCAGTTAGAGGTTCTTCAGAATGAAAGTATGTCAAAAAAACTGATCAGACAATCATTAATACAGAGACGAATGCAGGGTTAACAATACAATGCTAAGAAGAAAAATAAATGGCACAAAAGTAACATTTTTTGTATAATACCAAAAAAAGATCATTCTGATGCAAAAGCAAACAGAAAATATCTTAAGGCAGGCTTTATGGAAATGCAGAAGTAGTACAGTATGCAAGTGGAGACTTGCAAATATAACATAAGTCAAGGATAATCAGGTAGATGTTACGCCACACCCAAAAAAAATAATGAGATGATAGAAACTTCTTTTCAAGGCAGAGTCAGCTGATTACCAGGAAAAACCATTGAAATGGGAACCTCATAATCTGCCTCTTCATCAACAGGCTCTTCCTTGGGGGTGATAAAAGGATAAGGATGGGGCGTCTTGGTTTTTGGCGATGGAGAGGTTCCTGGTTCAACAGCCCGTTCTTTAGATGGACTTCTGTCAGATATAGATTTTCTCCTTCTTGAAGTATCTAGAGGTGAGATAGGCTTCTTTCCCTTGTCAGCAAGGGCATTTCTTCTGGATAACACAGATGGGCTTTGAGGCTGCAGTTCGGAACCACTTTCAGGTACTGTGCCAGGTCTTGGTTTAGGTGATGTCAATGGAGATGAGGAAGGTGAACTAGGGCTACCACGTGATTTCAACGGAGAGGCGGCAGGTGACCTTGGGCTACCGCCACTAGTCGGAAGGCGAGATTTCAATGGAGAACCGGGTGAACTTGGGCTACCACCACTAGTCGGAAGGCGTGATTTCACTGGAGAGACAACTAAACTTGGGCTATCGCCACTAGTCGGAAGGCGTAAAATTTGACCATCCTGGCCTCTTAAACGCAACCTCTTCAAAGGTCGCACTTGCTGTACTGGCGCAGGAGCTTCAGCCTCAATCCCCCCTTCCTTTATATTTGAAAAAACATAATATAGAATTAAAAGTAATAAATAAACATAGAAAAAAAACCAACATTCTTATATAATAACAATGAACAAGCATTGTGCATGTGAGAAATGAGAGTACATTTCATTGAATAGACAAAGCAAAAAGAAATAGATGTTAATGCAGGAAATAGTATAGACCTGATTATCTTCTTCTTCGAAAATAGCATCGACAAGAGCCCTATAATTCTCTTCTTCAATAAGCTCCCAGTTTCCTTCATACAATTTAATCAGTTTCTTTAACACTGGTTTGACTTTGGATTCATGAATTCCAAGGTTGGTCATTGCGCGGAAAGCCGCTATAACTTTCGGATTGGGCGGTGCCATTTATGATCAATCAGTCAACAGACGCTACCAAATTCAACAAAATCACAACCATATTTCAATAATTTCCTAGATGAAACAAAAACAAAATGCAGTATATGATTAGAAATCACAGATATCAGTTACCCTTACCGAACCACGTTTCGACTGAAGTCAATCTTGATTCTTGAACACGATCTTAACAGCGAAGATTAATGCAACAATTGAAACCTAGAAACGAGCAAGAACAGAAGAAAAACGTAAACTAATAATCGGAGAACGAAAAGCGTAAAGTAATCGGCGGAGAACGGAAAGTGAGAAAATGAGAAAATTGAAGTGAAAGCAAGAAAGGGAAGATAAAGAGACGGAACAGTAAAGAAAACATTGAACCAGTGAGAATCGAAGAACAAGACAATGTGGTTGAGAAGCAAGACGAGGGTTTAGAGTGTCTTGAGTTTTCAATTATTTGTAAAAAAGGGGAATGGAGGGAATGGTTTTACCTGAATTGACTGTGTCGTTTGCATTCACAACAGAATCACTTCTCGGTGCTGGGTTTTACAGAGAAGAGAAATGTCTTATAACAGTAATAAAAAGAATCACTTCCAACGGACGCGCGTCTTTCTCACGCTCCCTTCAAATATTAGTGGAGCCATTGTTTAGTGGTGGTGGGTGGGTCCGTTTCTGACTGCGGTAATATATTTGTTAAAAATATGTACTATTTATATGTATACTCCTTAAATTATTAATATCATGAAATCTAAAATGATTAAAATGATTA
The DNA here is from genome assembly GCF_029867415.1 of Vicia villosa. Taxonomy (NCBI): domain Eukaryota; kingdom Viridiplantae; phylum Streptophyta; class Magnoliopsida; order Fabales; family Fabaceae; genus Vicia; species Vicia villosa. The sequence goes on along the minus strand of NW_026706152.1, from coordinate 73,841 downwards.
GTATCATAAAAGGGAAAAAATAATTTTTATATTATAAAATAATAATAATATATTAAAGAGTTTAAAGATAGTGCACATACAACCAATTAAAATGCTTTAATTTGCCATGTAATTTTAATTTTTTAAAATTTAAAATGAAATTTATTCTAATGCTGTCTCTCATTAATTAATAATGTAAAAATATTTTACATCGTCAGTATATTTTATTTTTTTCCTATTTTATAAATAAATTATGAATAAACTTGAAATTTATTAAAATACAAGTAAAAGCTTAAAAATAACCTTATAATAGCAAGGAAGATACAAAGATTATGATGAATTCAAGATTCATTGTCGAATGTGATACATAATAGCAAGCAAGAAAGAAGGGAGAAATGTGAAACTTGTCTATTCCTCTAACTTCCATTAATTCATAATAATCTCATTTCTATTTCTGATAGACACAATTATTACACTTGGATTTATATATAATCAATCATAATTTTTTTATTTAAAAAATTAACATAAAATTGTCTATCTTCTCCATTATCACAACCACCCCTATTCGGTGACTTAATACCCCATATTTTCTTGCATATTCTCTCTTTGGTCTAGGGATGACAATTTAGCCCATTCCCAGTGGGTACCCACAAAAAACCGCATATCAGGTAGGATAGATACCCATAAAATGGGTATGGGCACGGGTAATTACCCATTAAAATATGCGGGTATGGGTACGGGTACGGGTACCTTACTACCCAACCCGCCCCATACCCACACTACATATTTCTATATGTCATTTATATTATTATATAAAAATGCATGATTCTAAATTCTTTTTAAAAATATATCGCTATTAAATCATTACACATTTTAATAAAAGTGTTTATTTGTTTCTTAACTCAACAATAACATACATAATTTTTTTAATATTGTTAAAAAGACTTAAATTATATGATATTTTGTAATTAAACGATTTAATTTTACTATAAATGCGGGTAAACGTGTACGGGTATGGGCATTGAGGTACCCACAGGGTACGGGTACGGGTACGGGCATGAATATTGATACCCACGCGAGTTTGGTTTCGAGTACGGAGATTTTTTTAAACTGCGGGTATGGGGACGGGTACTATAGTACCCTGCCCATTGCCATCCCTACTTTGGTCCTATTAATAAGACACACATATATAGTATTAAACACTTTGCATTCATGCTATAACACAACTCTAAATTTTATTCTCTTAAATTTCATACATGTATGGATTGAATCCTTTGTGGTTTTCTTTGTTATACGGTGATGTTCTTTGAGGCAGAAAAAAGTCCATTTTTCAAATCAAAAATTTCAAAAGTCCGCAAATGCTCTTCATCAGTAGATTTTGAAGACCTATGATGTTATAAAGGGGGGCCTTCAAAGATACTCTCTTTAAAAGATATTCATGGGAGGAAGGTACTTCAAATATTGGTATGGTCTCACAATATTTTTCAAAACTAAAAGTAAATGAAGATGATCCAAGATTGGCGTGGCCTTCTCCTTGTTTAGTGGATATTGTTAATCATTGTATGAACTTTGGAAAGGTGGTTGAGAATTCTTTGTTTTTGGTTTTTCACACCTTAAAGTATCTAAGTTAGGTGGAGGTTGTATTTTATTAAGTGCTTCTAGTGAGAGTCTTTTGAGGATTTTAGGAAGTCAAAAGAACTATTTTAAAGCTAATTTTTCATGTTTCTTAACATGTAGTCTCCCCCATTCTTCTCCTTAAAGAAGGAGGTTTGTCTCACTTGTTTTGTCTTCCTATTCATGCACAGACAAGTGAAATATTCGAGGATATGGGAAGCAAAACAATGTTTGTCAACTCGTGGGGAATGTGTGAGATTGATGTGTCTGGTACTATGGATCACACACTAATGCAATGTAACTTAAATGTTTCCAGTCGTGTCTTCTGTCTTAATTTCTCTGATCGAGCCCAATTCTCCTAAATAAAAATGAGTCTGATTTTGGCTTTTTGGTCTTTAGTGAGATACTCTGCATAGGCATGAAAATATAACTTGTACATGTGGAGACTCACCCGAAACCCTCCTCCGGGTTGAGATTCGAGTTTGGGTTTTCCCCAATTATATAATATGGGGACAAGTCAAGTAATAGGGACACTAATACCCAACCTTATTATTTAGTTTTGACAATTTATAATATTAAATATATGGTAAATGCTTTGATATTTTGATTTGTAGTTTATTATTCCAAAATTTTGAACGGTATATATGGAATTTTTTGATTATTTTATTTATTATTTGTAATGTAGTTTGATATTGAAAATAAGGAATATTTCTATTTAAAAAACTTATTCCACTATATGGATAGTAGCGAGACGTGTATACCTGAACGTGTATTGGAATAAAGTTGAGTTTTAATTCATCATCTATGTTCATGATTGTGTCAGAGAACAAAAATTATTTGAGGATTCGAATTTAAATATGGGAGAGGTATAAATTGTCTCCGCTCTGTTCTATTGTCATGCCTAACTCTGTCAGACTCATCAATTTATCCTTGTTTTTTTTTCTCCATCTTTCAACCCAAAATATTCAAAAGTATATAAAATATTATCATTAAGCATATATCTGATGATTTTCAGTATCAATTAAGCAAATGACACTGACAAATATATAATTTACATACTTATTAAAAAGAGCACACTTTCAATTCCTTGAGTAAGGAGAGATGGATTAAGACACTCATAGTCCAGCAAAGATGGCACCATTAGTGAATCCATAAGTACGAAGTGGAAACATGTTGAAAAAAGAGACAGGGTCGGCCCTGTGGGTGTGCAACAAGTGCCACCGCACGGGGCCTCAAATATTGTGGGGCCTCAACAAAATTATGGTTATTTATATATTATATTAAATATTTTACATTCTGCAAAGTTAAGAAATAGATAGGTGGCCCAGCAGCGGTGCATGAAGCTTAAAGCATCTCCAATGGTAGTTTTTTCCTTTGAGTTCTCTAGCTGAAAATTAATATAATAATTAAATATTAAAACAAATTGTCATGTCATAGTACAATTGTATTGCAATGCAACTAGTAAAAAATTGTGGTATCCAATCAAATTAATTTATGGGTAAAGTTGTGGGACCCATTAGAATTACACTATTAAAATAAAAATTAAATAAATTATTTTGAGATGATATGGCTGGTGGGACCCATAAAAAACTCAAAAATGGGTTGCACCATTGGAGATGGTCTTAAGGAGTGAAAATAAGTGGCTTGTCATTCGTTGAATTCTTACACTAATCTTTTTGGCAATTTTAATATTTTAAGTCTACAAGACTACAATGTAGCCTTATAAAGTCTTACTTTCCATTTTAAAATTATAAGTTAACAAATCTACAACGTAGCATTATAAAGGCTTAAATGTCATTTTAAAATTACAAATTAATCTATGTATTAATTTAAGATAATAATATAAATATTTTATTATTCTATTGTGATTTTTTAGATTTTAAAGTATCACTTAAATTATATGCTAATTATAAAAAAAATTGAGATATATTGTTTTAAAGAATATTTAAGTAATTAAATGTCAAAATTATTCTTTTAATTATAAAAAATAATTGAAAATAGCTTCTAATATTTTAAATTTATTTCCATAAAATCATTTTTAAAATAATTTTTTTAAAACCGTTATCAAACAAATTCTAAGTCTATTTTCTTTTTAAATAAATTTTTTAAGTAAATATCTTTTAACAAATGATTTTAAAATATTTTATATGATCAACTCAATTATTATGATGTTTTTATGATAGAATATAATATAGTGTTGTATTTGGTTTAATCTATTACTTTTAATAAAAAATTATATTATTTTTATAATATATATATATATATATATATATATATATATATATATATATATATATATATATATATATATATATATATATATATATATATATATATATATATATATATATATATATATATATATATATATATATATATGTGTGTTAAAAAATAAAAAATGTATTACTCCACAGGGTGGCACTTTCAAATTCACTGTCACCCAATTTATAAAAAAAATCTATAGTATAAAAAAAAATCTATAGTATAATAACCACTTCAATATAATTACTTTTAAATTACATAGCATTGATTACTAATCTTTGGTTGAAGTTAGAGAATTCTATAATTATAATCTTTTAAAGAATTTTATAATTTTAATTGAAGTTAGAGAATCTATAGAATAATAACCACTTCAATGCTTAAAAAACAAATACATATTATTAGCCTATATTTGTAACTATGTGAATGTTAACCAATTGAAAAATAAATTCAATTTTACAAATGATAGTTTGATAGACGTGTAATGTGAACCCAAACAGGACCCGTGCGGTAGCACAATTTTCTTACTAGTAACAATAATTAAATCCACTGAAAGTTTGAAATAAATGTATGGACGAGAGGTAAAATTTTAAAATTATGAAAGTTTCATATTTTGAATTGAAATTCGAGGGAGGAGATGATATTTCAACTTTGAATTTTTTCCCTCCTTAAAAAATGTGTTAATAAAACAAGTACAACGTCCCGATTCAAACAAATTCACCGATTAATTGATTTAAATGGTGAATAAGTTGGATCTCACCGATTTTGTTCAAATCAATTTCATATTTGATCTTTTATCATTTTAGCTCATCCTACACTCTGGTTTAGGGTATTGTTAGGTCGGGCTTTTAATTTCTTTTAAGACCATCATCGCTAATCACTTCCACATATTTAATATTTCTCATTGCACTCTTACTCATTGGGGCACACCTCTTAAAATTCTAAAATATCCTAGAGTGAATTCGGAGATACATCTCCCGACGCACCAAATCTCATTCTTTGCCAAAATTTAATTCGCATATAGTTTATTTTGTTATTTGAACCCATTTACTACGCATTTTCATTGAAATTGACACCGTTGTTGGAGACTCTCTGTCGATTTGACCCAATATTAGAGTCATAGGAATTGTATCCTCGAGTTTTGGCCCTTGCGTTCCCTCGTTTTTGGCCTTTACGCGATCTAACGTAAAAAACTCGGGTTTTTGAAAAATCGACTCTCAATCGAAATTTTACCATGCCAATTTATAAGAAAAATTTCAGGGACCCTTAAAAACTTAAATTCCTTGTTTTTCTATTTTATTTGATTTATATCTCATTTTCATATTTTCAAAAAAAATCAGAAAAATTTATAGACACTTAATTTGATTTTATTTGATTTTTAATTGTATTTTCAGATTTTTAAAATTTAATTTTAATTGTTTTTCTCAATAGGGAAATTGTTGATATTTACATATTTGTTGCATTGCTGCTGCATGACTTCTAGGTGTGCGTATTTGGATACATCCAATTCTAAGTTTTAAAAAAAAAAACAGAGAATTTTTTGGATATGCATATTCGAAAATACATTTTTTCATAAAAAATAAGGTTTATTCGGAGATACATATCCGAAAATATTCTTTTATATTAAAAAATAAGGTCTATTCGGATAATTAGGATTGTGATCGACTCAGGTTTTTTGAAAAGGACAACTGATCAGATGATTCATATCTACATGGATCCCTAGGCCTAGGGTTTATTTCCCTAGGCATTTGGCATTCATGGACCTCAAAGGATTAGGGTTCCATTCGGTCATTCAATTTTTATTCATCATCAGAGTTTTGTTCATCTTCAGGTTCCTTAAGATACAAGGTATCATGTGAAATAAGGTCTTCTTAATTTACAATGATCAACTTCGTCATGTCCATTCTATTATAAGCTACCTAAGGTCTTTGGTCCATTTAAAATGGTCTTCTTCTATTGCAAATTATTGGTCTTCGTTGCTACTACTGCAAGTTATGAAGGTTATCGCTTTTGAGTGATTAAGAGTGCAAGCATAATTGTCAATTTGGTACGGTTTAGTCATTGAAGTTTGGATCCACTTTTTGCTTATGGTGCAGTTTATTTTGATGGAGTGTCGAAGTCAAATATTGGCACACCTTGATGTTAATCCAAAAGGGAAGTATTGGAAATAGTGAATATTGATTTGGAGTAAAAAATGGAGGGAAAAGTATTTGAAATTAACTTCATTATCCCAAGTCAATATCATTACAAGAATCAGGAATCAACACCATTACATCAAACTAACCGACCAATCAATCATTCACTACTAACTTACTAATAGAATTCACGATCCAAGTCACTAACAGTAGTAACAACTAACTGACCTTTTAACAGTTTCTAACTAACTTCAATTTCAACCTAGACTTTCACACTTTAATTGTCCTCATGCCACTTCCCAACTGTCTAGCAGCTTTTACATCAACAGATTCACTTAACAAACAATGATAAATAACTAGCTTCATTCAGTTCCCATACATCGGATACACTAATAGTGATTCTCTCTAACTGTTTTTTCAAGTAACTAATTCACTCAACATTACCAGTTAACAACTAACTGATACTACATAACAAAATTCAACTATAACTAACTGAGTTTGTCAGTTAACTCAGTGAGTCTAGCCTAACTGAATCCGAGCCTGCCAAAAACTAACTCCAATCCTACAACTTGATCCTAAACCTCAGTCCTAACCAAAAATCCTCCGAACCTAAACCTTATATAAACTCTCATCCCTTCACGCCATTTCACACACTCTTCACCATTTCTCAATCTTCTCACATCATTACCTTCAATCCTCTTCATCCCTTTCTCTCACACCTTCACACTCTCACCAATGGGAAGGAAACCGAAAACCAGTAAGTGGAAGGGGAAGGTAGTTGAACAAGAAGATCATGCTGAACAAGAGAAAGAAAAAGATACCCGGTTTCGACGACCGATGGATTTCTGCGAATCAAGCAAGAAAAAGAAGAAGAACAAGAAAAAGAAAAAAGAGAGTAGTGATGATGAGCTTGATTTGTTCGGTGGTAAAAGAGATGATTCAATGGATTTTTGCGGTAGAAAGACCACTTTTGGAGAAGTAGAAAAGAGGTAAAAAATAGTTACACTTATTTCCTATCTATTTATTTATTTTAATAAAAAAAATTTTACAATTTTTTTGTTATTCTTTATATTTTGCAGCGACGAGAGGATCGATGCTGAGGAAGATATTGCTCGTTTGAACAAATCGTTTAAGCGGTCTCGCCTGGCAAAAAGAAACAACAATTTTGGTATTAATTAGTTAATTTATTATTATTATTATTGTTATTATTATTAATATTAATTTTTAATACTAGCGTTCAAACGGGCACTCCCGTGCCCGTTTGTCCGATTTTTTAATTCGATCATGCGTCAAAATATAAAAGAATTTTTTTGTGTAAACTTTGTGATATGCAATTTTTGTTTCTTTTAACCTACGGATGTGTTAAAACAAATGCAAACGAAAGTAGTTTATATGCTAAATCGTTCAATGCTCAACTTCCCACTTATTTTTTTCAGTTTTTTTCATAGTAATTTTTAAGGGTTTTTTATTTATAATTAAAAGTAAAAATTATTTTAAAAATTAAAATAAACAAATGGGCAGTTATGCAAGGGGCATTAGTGGAATAAAAAAGGGCAGACCAAAAAGGTGTATATATTTTGTTATAGATTTTCAGTTTTTTCCATAGTAATTTTTTAGGGTTTTTTTATTTATAATTAAAAATAAAAATTGTTTTAAAAATTAAAATTAAAAAAAAAGCAGTTATGCAAGGGGCAATAATGGAATAAAAAAAGTCAGACCAAAAAGAAAGTGTGTAATGTTATTTTGAAAGCAAATGTGAAAGCAATTATGAAAGCAAAACAAGAATCTCTCACAATATTTGTTAATTTCAACAAACTATGATTTGAAAAGATTTAAAAAGAAAATCATATAAGAAAGAAAAAAGATGATACATGCTTTCTTTGTATCTGATCTCACTCACGTTCCTTTTGAATGTTATGACACTATTATATTGAACTTGGAAGTTGGAACACAATCTCTGCGTATTCCTTTTGAATGCCCACACATAACTGTTGCTTCTTTTTTTCTTTCTCTCACCAATTTTAATTTTGTTTCTTTTAACCTACAGATGTGTTAAAACAAATGCAAGCGAAAGTAGTTTATACGCTAAAGCGTTCAGTGCCCAACTTCCCACTTATATTTTTCAGTTTTTTTCATAGTAATTTTTAAGGGTTTTTTATTTATAATTAAAAGTAAAAATTGTTTTAAAAATTAAAATAAACAAATGGGCAATTATGCAAGCGGCATTAGTGGAATAAAAATGGCCAGAACAAAAAGGTGTATATATTTTGTTATATATTTTCAGTTTTTTTTCATAGTAATTTTTTAGGGTTTTTTATTTATAATTAAAAATAAAAATTGATTTAAAAATTAAAATTAAAAAAAAAGCAGTTATGCAAGGGACAATAGTGGAATAAAAAAAGTCAGACCAAAAAGTAAGTGTGTAATGTTATTTTGAAAGCAAATGTGAAAGCAATTATGAAAGCAAAACAAGAATCTCTCACAATATTTGTTAATTTCAACAAACTATGGTTTGAAAAGATTTAAAAAGAAAATCATATAAGAAAGAAAAAGGATGATACATGCTTTCTTTGTCTCCAATCTCACTCACGTTCCTTTTTAATGTTATAACACTATTATAATGAACTTGGAAGTTGGAACACAATCTCTGCGTATTCCTTTTGAATGCCCACACATAACTGTTGCTTATGTTTTTCTTTCTCTCACCAGTTTTATGTTTGTTTCTTTTAACCTACGGATGTGTTAAAACAAATGCAAGCGAAAGTAGTTTATATGCTAAACCGTTCACTGCTCAACTTCCCACTTATATTTTTCAGTTATTTTCATAGTAATTTTTAAGGGTTTTTTATTTATAATTAAAAGTAAAACAAAATTAAAATAAACAAATGGGCAGTTATGCAAGGGGTAATAGTGGAATAAAAAAGGCCAGACCAAAAAGGTGTATATATTTTGTTATAGATTTTCAGTTTTTTTCATAGTAATTTTTGAGGGTTTTTTTATTTATAATTAAAAATAAAAAATTGTTTTAAAAATTAAAATTAAAAAAAAAAAGCAGTTATGCAAGGGGCAATAGTTGACCAAAAACTAAGTTTGTAATGTTATTTTGAAAGCAAGTGTGAAAGCAATTATGAAAGCAAAACAAGAATCTCTCACAATACTTTTTAATTTAACAAACTATGGTTTGAAAAGATTTAAAAAGAAAATCATATAAGAAAGAAAAAGGATGATACATGCTTTCTATGCTAAACTTCCCACTTATATTTTTCAGTTTTTTTCATAGTAATTTTTAAGGGTTTTTTTATGTATAATTAAAAGTAAAAATTGTTTTAAAAATTAAAATAAACAAATGGGCAGTTATGCAAGGGGCAGTGGAATAAAAACGGTCAGACCAAAAAGGTGTATATATTTTGTTATAGATTTTCAGTTTTTTTCATAGTAATTTTTTAGGGTTTTTTATTTATAATTAAAAGTAAAAATTGTTTTAAAAATTAAAATTAAAAAAAAAAGCAGTTATGCAAGGGGCAATAGTGAAATAAAAAAAGGTCAGACCAAAAAGGTATATCCCATTTATATATTGTTATAGATTAATATATTTATTAATATAGGGACCGCCTAAAAGTTAAGAGATTTGAGGAATGAGAATATCTAAATAGGCAAAGGCGGGAGAGGAAACACAGATAAAATGTTCCACTGAAAGCAGAAATAGTTTACCGTAGAGATTTGTTTTTTGTTTGTTTTGTTTTATCTTTTGTTGAACAGTGGTAAAAATTTGTTCTATAATGTCATAGTGTAAAAAGTGCTAAAGAACAAGTAAAAAGTGCTAAAGAACAAGCTATTGCAAAGTTAATAATTTGAGTGCGTTATACATAGGTTCCTTACTTTGTCTGGTTTTTGCATAGGGAATTTCTGTGGAGGTTTGATTGGATGCAATGCATTTTGTACTTTTTCTATAATTTTGTTACTGATATGGCTGAAGCAATTTCTACACGTTTCTGTGATTGACATAGTTTCTTATGATAGTTTGTACTAAAGATAGTTTTTGTGTTTGATTGCCTTTTCGAAAAGATCTTTGAGGAAATAGTTGCATTAATTATTAGTTTACAAAATAATAGTGGTGCTCAGAAGTGTATTTATGTCATCCCAAATTTCTGCAGTTAAGTTTTACATCATGTATTTTTTTTCTAGCATGAAGGATATACTGGTGGTTTTTGGGCTCGCAGTAATAGTAAATATTGGCAGATATTGTTGGTTTTTCTGCTATAATAGCGCAGCAATGTGGGGCGGTATTTTGGGCAGTCCCGCGAAACGTCTTAAAGAGAGCGACCTAGTCCGCGACTCGACCCGGTAATTTCTTCGGTGGAAAACTTTTAGAACCATGATCCAACACTTAACAACTAACTGATACTACATAACAGAATTCAACTCACTAAAACTAACTGAGTTTGTCAGTTAACTCAGTGAGTCTAGCCTAACTGAATCCGAGCCTGCCAAAAACTAACTCCAATCCTACAACTTGATCCCAAACCTCAATCCTAACCAAAAGTCCTTCGAACCTAAACCTTATATAAACTCTCATCCCTTCACGCCATTTCACACACTCTTCACCAGTTCTCAATCTTCTCACATCACCACCTTTAATCCTCTTCATCCCTTTCTCTCACACCTTCACACTCTCACGGATGGGAAGGAAACCGAAAACCAGTAAGGGGAAGGGGAAGGAAGTTGAACAAGAAGATCATGCTGAACAAGAGAAAGAAAAAGATACCCCATTTCGACGACCGATGAATTTCTGCGAATCAAGCAGGAAAAAGAAAAAAGAAAGTAGTGATGATGAGCTTGATTTGTTCGGTGGTAAAAGAGATGATTCAATGGATTTTTGCGGTAGAAAGACCACTTTTGGAGAAGTAGAAAAGAGGTAAAAAATAGTTACACTTATTTCCTATCTATTTATTTATTTTAATAAAAAAAAATTACAATTTTTTTGTTATTCTTTATATTTTGCAGCGACGAGAGGATCGATGTTGAGTAAGATATTGCTCGTTTGAACAAATCGTTTAAGCGGTCTCGCCCTGGCAAAAAGAAACAACAATTTTGGTATTAATTAGTTAATCTATTATTATTATTATTGTTATTATTATTAATATTAATTATTAATACTAGCGTTCAAACGGGTTGTCCGATTTTTTTAATTCGCTCATGCGTCAAAATATTAAAGAATATTTTTGCGTAAACTTTGTGATATGCATTTTCATGGTCATTTTTTCGCCCTTTTAGTACACATAACCAAAAAAATTATAAATCTCTTTTTTATTTTTATTTCTTTTAACCTACGGATGTGTTAAAACAAATGCAAGTTGTTCTGGACTGGGCCGAGCAGGCCCAACTCTTCCCACCAGCCGAGCAGGCCCAAAGCGTTTGGGCCCATTTACTTGGTAGCCGTTACGGATTGACCAGGCGCGAAGACCACGCGTCACACTTCAGCGAAGGATCCGCTCAACCTCCTCCGGATCCTACGCCACGCTCATCCAGAACGTGGGTCACCTGCTGACTCAGCCCTAGCACAAGGACGTTCTGGCAGTTTCCTAGCACGTGGGCCTCCAATTGGATTTGACCCAATTAGGAAACCTTGGCCCAGCGCTGGGGGCTATAAATACCCTCTTTCACTAGAGGGTCAGGTATCATGTTCTTCACTCTCTAAACCTTCATTCTCTGATAGCTACTGACTTTAGCATCGGAGGACCTTGCAGGTACCCCCCCATCTTGCTCTTCAAGCCAGATTCTGACGCCTTGACGATTCTTCTGATCAGGTACGATCAGTGGCGCCGTCTGTGGGAATTTTGCTCCCCCTTCTTTAACAAACAAAGATCAAAGCTAATCCATTCACAATCTTCATGGCGGATAACAACATCCCAAACCCTGACCCCTTCCTCCTGCAACAGCTCATCGAAGAGTCCGCCCGCGAGGGGACGAATCGTCGCCGGCAGGAGGGACAGTAGCATGCTCCTCCCGGGCAGAGAAGACCGAGGCATGAGACCTCACAACCCAGGGGGCAGCAGATCCATAGCATTCAGCATCTGCAGAGCCTTCAACAGGTTCAGAATGTTGAACAAGTTCCTCCCGAGGGGCACGTTCAGAACGGGGAAGACGAGCAGGTTCGACCCCATAATGGACAAGAACAGCCCCAGAATGAGAACGAGACTGACGCCAGAATGAGAACGAGACTGACGCCCTTTTGCTCAAGGAACTGCGGAAGACAAATAGCCTCCTCCAACTTCAAGACGACCGCATCCACGAGCTGGAAAGGAAGCGACGATACCGCTCCCCTCCGCGGAGACGCTATCGGTCGCGTTCCTATTCCTCCTCACGATCACCACCGAGGAGACACCGTCGACGTTCCCCGTCCTCCTCACGCTCTCCGCCTAGAAGATACCACCGCCGGAGGTCATATTCCCGCTCTCCACCACGAAAGAGCAGGAAAAATCAGAGACCTGAGGCCACTGAAACCGGAAGCCTCTCCCCTGAACGGGATCACCGAGGCCCTTCTAAAGCTGTGCTGAAACCCCGCGAACGTTCCCCTCCCAGGAACAACCGCACAAGTCCAGACAAATTCCAAGAAAAGCCCTGGCGAGGCAGACACTCAACCTCCCCGGGTCCAAGTGACGAGGAGGACTTCCGCAGCCCTTTGTCCGAAAGCATCCGAAGAGCCCGTATCCCACGGGGGATGGAGAAACCACCAGTTTTGGACCAATACGACGGGACAACTGACCCTGACGACCATATTTGGAGCATCTAAGCCGTCATGGATTACCACGTCGTCCGGGGATCCATCAAATGCCGCATCTTTCCGACCACCCTCAGGAAAGGAGCGATGACTTGGTACAGGAACCTTCGCCCTAACTCCATCCACTCCTGGACCGAGCTCAAAGAACTTTTTTTGAGCCACTTCACAGCCTCCTGTCGGCAACCAAAGTTGGAAGCAAATCTCGAGGCCGTGATTCAAGGAGCCAACGAGCCTCTTCGAGATTACCTCGACAGGTTCAACAAAGAAGCCGTCCAAGTACAGACGGCCGATTACATGAAAAGATACCTCCTAGAACGAGGACTTCTCCCCGGAAGTGACTTCAAGAAGGCCATAAAAATCGAGAAGGTGCACTCTATGAACGCCCTCCTCCGCAAAGCTCAGGCCTTCATCGCTTTCGAAGAAGGCGAAGCAGCTGCGATCAAAGCTTCGAGGGGCAATGATGTTGCTCGCAGCTCGAACCTCGGTGACTCGGGTTTGCGTCAAGGACATGAAAAGAGGAAAGATGATAGGTCCCACGACACCAAAGAGCGCCGAGGACCAGCTGGTCGCTTCAACGACTACACTCCCCTAAATGCTTCTCGGGAAAAAATTTTGGCCGAATGCAAAAGCACTGAATTCAAAAATTCCAGCATCAGGCCCCCGAAATCAAACCCCGCGAGGCCGGGAACTGACAAGTCTAAGTACTGCAAGTACCACAAGAGTCACGGGCATCTGACCGAAGAATGTATTCATCTGAAGGATGCCATCGAGACACTGATCAAGGAAGGTCGCCTTTCGAAGTACACCAACAAAGGGGAAGCTTCCCGGCGGGACGACCAACGAAACTCTGATGAGGGCAACTCACCGGATAACAGGCCCCTGCAGGTAGCCCTGTCCGTCACCCGTCCTGAAGACTTCATACCTGCAGTCGGAATAACCACCGCATTAGCGAATGGGAAAGATTCCCGACCGCCATGGTCGTCTCTAATGGCGGGGATCCCAGTTCTCTCACCATCAGTTCAGTGAAGAGAAAGTTCGATGAACTACTCAGCGCCAACGCCGACCTCGACCCTACTCTGCGCAAATTTAAAGGAAAATCGGAGCCGATCACTTTCTATCTGGAGGAATTGCCCGGCGGAGCTCCAAACGCCACAATTCCCCTACTCGTCCGGGAAAGGATGGAAAATTTTGACGTCCGACGAGTCCTGGTCAACGAAGGAAGTTCGATCGATATCATGTACTCTCATCTCTTCCGGACACTCCAGCTGGACGATTCGCACCTCACTCCTTATGTGGGTTCTGACCTCGAAGGCTTCAACGGAGCCACCACCAAACCTTGGGGTTACGTCGAGCTGATCGTCACCTTCGGGGAAGGAGAAGCTTCCAAACAAGTCAAGACCAGATTCTTGGTGATTGACTGCAAAACCCTCTACAACTGCATCATCGGACGCCCCACTCTGGCCGAGCTCACCGCCGTACCCTCCACTGTGCATCTGAAGATGAAATTCTACACGAGAACAGGGCGAGTGGCCACCATCAACGCCGACATTGAAGTCGCTAGAAGAATACTTGACACCTCCGTGAAGGGGCTACAACTGATCGCTCCCCCATCCAGCTCCAACAAGAAGCCAAGGGCCAAAGACAAGCATCCTCGCGAAGATCTACATCAGACGACCAACGTCAGCTCAGTCGACCTTGACGCACGCTTCACAAAAGAAGAGCTGAAGAAAGGCGAAGAGGCGCAACCAAAGGTAGCTCTTCCCGTTCGACCTGTCCCGGACGGAGACTTCGAGCTTGTCCCTCTGGGAGACAACCCCGACAAAGCGGTGAAGATCGGTAAGGGCATCCCAAACCTACCAAGAAAACAGCTCGTGGCTTGCCTCCGAGCCAACTCCGACCTGTTCGCTTGGAACGCAGCGGAAATGCTAGGACTCGACCCTGAGGTCGCCTGCCACCATCTCTCCATTGATACAGCCGTGAAGGCAGTAGTTCAACGTAGGCGTCGGCAGTCTCCCGAGAAAGCGGAGGCTGCCGAGAAAGCTGTAAAAGACCTCTTAGAGGCAAATTTTATTTCCGAGGCCAAATATTCAACTTGGCTCTCAAACGTTGTACTAGTTAAAAAATCTAATGGAAAATGGAGAATGTGCGTTGATTACGCTGATGTTAACCGGACATGTCCCAAAGATGCTTATCCGTTACCTAACATTGATAGGCTGGTCGACAACTCGGCCGGTTACAAATTATTGTCTTTTATGGATGCTTATTCAGGTTACAACCAGATCCCCATGGCGAAGAGCGACAAACAGTGCACGGCGTTCATGACCGAGTCGGGCAACTATTACTACAACGTAATGCCCTTCGGACTCAAAAACGCCGGAGCCACTTACCAACGGATGATGAACAAGGTCTTCCGAGGAGAGATCGGCGATACTCTCGAGGTATACATGGACGACATGATCGTCAAATCTCGAGAAGACTCCGATCACACCGCCCACCTCGAGCGAGTATTCGAGCAGGCAAGATCCTGCAAGATTCGCTTCAACCCGGAAAATTGCACCTTCGGGGTTCGAGCAGGCAAATTCCTCAGTTTCTACTTGACCGAACGAGGAATAGAAGCCAACCCGGATAAATGCCGAGCATTCTCGGAACTCCCAACTCCTAACAACAAAAAATCCATCCAAGTCTTAAACGGGATGCTCACGACACTATCCCGTTTCGTCGTCAAATCCGCCTAACACGCTCTTCCGTTCTTTAAGTTATTACGGAAAGAAGCGACATTCGAATGGTCCGAGGAATGCGAGCAAGCACTAACCCACCTCAAGCAAGTGCTCTCCAAACCACCCGTCCTCTCTCGACCCAATTGCGACGAGCCCTTATACCTTTATCTGGACGTCTCAAACGAGGTAGTCAGCGCGGCTCTGATCCGGGAGATCGAAGACGGGCAGAGGCCCGTATACTTCACCAGCAAAGCCCTACAAGGACCAGAGGTGCGATACCAACAGATCGAGAAAGTCGCCTTGGCCCTAGTGGCAGCTGCCAGAAGACTGAGATACTACTTCCTCGCCCATACCATCTTCGTTCGAACAGATCAACCTATCAAGCAGCTACTCAGTCGACCAGACATGGCCGGGAGAATGCTAAGGTGGTCCCTCGAGCTCTCCGAGTTCGACATACAATACGAAAGCAGGAGAGCACTGAAGGCTCAGGCGCTAGCAGATTTCGTAGCCGAAATGACATCAATCGTCAACCCCCCAGCCATCGCTGAGAATAAGTGGACCATCTACGTAGATGGCGCCTCAAGCAGCTCGGGAAGCGGGGCCGGCATCATCTTGGAAAACGAAGAGGGACTCATCATCGAGGTTTCCTTGGTTCTCTCTTTCAACACGTCGAACAACCAGGCCGAGTACGAAGCTCTCCTAGCGGGCCAACGACTCGTGGAGGATGTAGGCACTCGGGAGGTTAAGATTTACACCGACTCCCAACTCGTTACATCCCAGATCAGCGGCGACTACCAAGCCAAGAACGACGTGGTTTCCGAGTACCTCACACTCGTCAAGGACAAGATGAAAAAATTCGCTAAGGCAGAAGTAGAGCATATACCCCGAGAGCACAACTCACGAGCCGACATACTATCCAAACTCGCAAGCACAAGAAAGAAAGGCGGGAACAAGTCGGTGATCCAGGAAATCCTATCAAGGCCGAGCGTGGACAAGGGCGCGCAACCCCTACCTATGCTCGCCATTAGCGACAACAACTGTTGGATGACCCCGATGTACAACTTTCTCACAAAAGACGAACTCCCAACCGACGCAAAAGAGGCTTCAGCAATCAAAAGACGAGCCTGCTCGTATACCATCGTCGAGAACAAACTATACCGACGAGGTTTCTCCATTCCTCTCCTCAAATGTGTCGATGCTTCGCAAGCTCTCGAGATCCTTCAAGAGCTCCACGAGGGAATCAGCGGACAACATCTAGGCGGCCGGTCACTCGCGAGAAAGGCCCTCAGGGCCGGTTACTACTGGCCGACCATGCAGCAGGACGCCAAGGAGCACGTCCAGAAATGCGACAAATGCCAACGTCACGCCGACATGCACTTAGCTCCTCCGAACGAGCTTAAATCTTTATCCTCACCTTGGCCCTTCTCCACCTGGGGAATGGACCTCCTCGAACCCTTCCCGGTCGGTTCATACCAAAACAAATACCTGGTAGTCGCCGTCGACTACTTCACTAAGTGGATAGAAGCCAAAGCGCTCGCTAAAATCACGTCCCAAAACATGCTCTGTTTTTACAAGCAGAACATACTCGCTCGGTTCGGGGTGCCACAAGCGATTATAATCGACAACGGCACCCAATTCACGGACAGAAAGTTTCAAGAGTTTGTGGCCAAACTCGGAACGAAACAACACTTCACTTCGGTCGAACACCCCCAAACGAACGGGCAAGCTGAAGCCGCCAACCGAGTCATCCTCTGAGGATTGAAGAGGAGGTTGGGCGAGGCGAAGAAAGCTTGGGTCGAAGAACTACACAGTGTGCTCTGGGCGTACCGGACGACCCCTCATTCAAGCACAGGCGAAACCCCGTTCAGGTTAACCTACGGCACCGAAGTCGTGATCCCCGTGGAGATCCGAGAACCTTCTCGTCGGACCGAGTCACCTCTCGAAGAAGAACTCAACGACGAAGCTATGAGGAAGAACTCGACATGGTCGAGGAAATCCGAGCAGGATCTTCCCTCCGAGAGGCAAAGCTGAAACAACAGATAGCTTTACGCCACAACACCAAAGTCATCAAGCGCGATTTCGAAGTTGGTGCCCTAGATCTCCGCAGAAACATGAAAGACTCCCGCGAGGGCACACTAGCCCCGAACTGGGAAGGCCCATACTGAGTTTACGATAAAACTGAAAACGGCGCCTATTATCTCGAGAACCTTCTCGGCGAAAAACTTGCTCGGCCTTGGAACGCTGAAAAACTCATACGCTATTACAGTTAGATACAACCTAACGCTTCTCAGCCGCTCGTATCGAACACGAGGGGAAACCGGACACAGACTCTCGCCATGGTGCAGACGCGAATGCTCCACGACAGCAACAGTCAAAAACCCCTATCAAAAGGCGAGACCGACTACGCGGCGGGCTTTACGACAAGACCCGCCGCGGAAGTACCTGCATGGCAGAACCCCAGCTTGCGATGGGACCGTTCAAGCCGCGAGCACTTGGCCCCGACCGCGGTCTCGCGCTCGCTAATGGCGCACACCTGCTCTATGCACCCGGACCGTACACCACACGCCCGGGCTATAAACCTCGGTCGAGCACAAACATAAAATATTCAACAATAAACATTGGATCAGCGTAGATAAACATTGGAGTTAAGCATAAAATGCATAATAGTATTAAAAACCGACCAAACTGGCCGGAGATATCCAAATATTACAAAAATTACGGGCGCGCAGACCCCAAAAAGTTATCCGGGCATCGCCCAACTAACATTACCTTGGCACGCAGGCCACAAAAGCATTGGCACGCAGGCCACAAAAAGAAAAAGAAACTGATCAGATGTCGCCATCCTCCTCCTCGGCACCGTCGTCCTCACCCTGGGCCTCCTGTTCATCTTCCCGTCCACGACCTTATTGTAAGGACCGATTCCCTTTGTCACCAAGCGCGGATTGAGAACTTTCAGCTGATCCACCGCGGCCTTAAATCCAACCCCCAAGGTAGCAACGCAGTCGACCTCCAGCTCCCTCGCCTTGCCCAGAAGCTGAGAGCGGGTCGCCAAAGCCTTCTCATCCTCATCCTCCTCGGCAGCCGGTAGATGAGACTTCTCCAGTTCGGCAACCCGATCTCGGAGTCTCTTCTCCTCGGTTTCCATGGCCCGGATTTTGTCCTGCGCCTTGCAGAGATCTTCAACAATGCCGTTTTGGATCTCATACTTATCTTTATAATTCTCAAATTCGTGCTCCAGCGTGTCATACTTGGTCTACAAAGCATCATAATCCTTTTGAGGACAGACCCTCTGAGCATTGAGAGCCAACGCCAAGGCGGCCACCCTCATCATCCCCTCGAGATCCTCAGACAAATCCTTGTCTCGAGACACCCTGTCCCGTCTGACTATGTGCCTCACCTCCTCTCGCTCGAGCAGAACATTCTTCTTCGAAAAGAGTCCCCTATGCAGAGTACAAGAGGGCAGCACTATGTCATCGCCAGAGGGATTGTCGTTGATAAGAGGACGAACCTCTGGGGTCCCTTCGCTCCTTTGTTTTTTGCCAGCCGGGGAACCACCAGAAGTCGTCCCGACCGACGAAGGGGAGCCACCATCAGGAGCGCCCGCGGCAGCTGCCTTAACCTCCTCAACCTGCGTCCGCTTCACGGTCAGCTTGGCAGCTGCTTTATTCTTTGCCCTCATCTTCACAACCTTGTCATGCAAGTCGGCCATTTGTCCTGCAAAATAAAGAGTTAGAACCGAAGGGATATTGTTCGAACAAAAAATAGTTATCTCACCTAGCAAGACCATCGCATCCCCGTAACCCCCGCACTCGAGGACGACTTTTGTGTTGATATACCGAGGCTCCAGCATAGGACCTCCATCTTCTTCGAATAAGGGGTCCCCGTTGGGATAAGTGCACACGGCCGGTCTGAACCCGTCCACGAAAGAAGCGAGCCGCTGATACCCCCCTGTGTTGCGCTCATTGAGATCCTCATCCTGGAAGATATAATAGTCGGTCCCACGCTCGAAGTGATCAGGATGCCACTCCAATGGGAACCGAGGAGACGGACCCACCTTCTTCACCCCGTCCTGAATATACTCGCGCTCCTCGAACAAGTGGTTCTCGACCTCAGGAGTGAGTGGCTTGACCATAAAATACCGACTCTTGAAATGTTTGATGGAGTCCTGATAGATGGCAAACAGCTTCTTCGGCTGCTTAAAAGACACCCAGCTCCACTTGCCATCCGGGTCGCGCAACCTCTGCAGATGAAACACTCTGAAGAAAAGGGGCAGGGTCGCTTCGACCTCCAAGAATCCACATACAATTTCAAAGGCCCTTAAAAACGCAAAGGCGTTAGGATGAAGCTGGGACGGGCACAGACGCAACCAACCGAAGATGCTCCGCTGCAAATGAGTGAAGGAGAGCCGAAGACCAACCTCCTTAAAGACGAACTCATACATAGCAAAACGAGGACCAGGGAATTGCGAGCAGATCCTCTGGTGAGACTTAGGCACGAAGGCGCCCCAGGAAGGCTCCTCGTCCGAGTCAAGATCCTCGATGACATTAAAGGCTTCCTTAGGACGCGTCGAGAAACGCGATGCGATCGTCCTCGGAGTGACGGCCACCCACTCCTCGAGTTCCCTCGGGGAAGTCTCGACGATGGGAATTCCCTCGTCCTGCGAGCAACCAACAGCTTCGTCCCCGTCTGATATGTCGAAGACGACGTCGTCTTTGTTTTCGTCAGCCATTTACCTGAAAAGCAGAGGAAACAGTGAATTCGACTGGTCAAATTCACCCTTCCACCGCAAGTCAAGTGAAAGGGCGAGGAAAAGAGACGAGGAAAGAATCCTGCCTACCACCAAATACCGGCGAACTAAATTAGAAAGAGATGCTCGCAAGATAAAGTAACCGCAATCAACGATGCTCGGCAAACGCATCTAGCTCTCCAGTAAACACGCACCCTAATCGAGGCATCCAACCTCTTTCGCCCATCGCATTCAACCTCTCCTCGAATAATCCTAAGGCTAGACGTCTCATTCAACTATTCTTGCCCGGCTCACCCAAGTCTCACTCGGCAAACGCATGAGAAAAAATATCGATCTCCTAGATCTACTCGGCACACTCATCAACCTTGTCCGCTACACTCATCATTCCTGCCCGCCGCGCTCAAAGCTAGAACATAAAACTTAAATAGAAGCAAGGAGAAGATGAGGAACTTACTTGAAGGAGCGGAGGAAAGATGTACGAGACGAAGAAGGGAGCTGTGAGCGAGTCTTGGAAGTTTGCAAAATACTAAGTGACAAATGAATGGTCTTCTCACTCCTTATATAGGGAAAGAAGGCCAAAGGGTGTCATGATGGCCTAGGCAGCCTAGGAGGCGCCATCATTGCCTACACCCCCAGGGCGGCTCCATCCACAGAAAAGTGCCACGTGTCATGAAGCAACTTAGAAAACCCAAGCGGCGCAGTCCGCATTTATGTCTAAAAACGGCGCTGCAATAATGGCAGTCTCAACAGCCGCCACCTGTCAGTCACACTCTGACAAGGGGCAACCGAAACGTGTCGAGTGGAAACCAAAGGGACAGCCGCCTCCCCGGCCAGCTTCCGAGAACACGAGCCGATCACCCTCTGGCCTTACGCCCAGCAGCAGCTCCTCTCCCCACCGGCCTAAGCGTACGAGGAGAGCCCAGTTGACGACAAACGTTCGTACTCTTGCTCGGCCAACCTCTTGGTTAAAGTCATCACTCTCACAAGACTAATGACTTGGGGGGCTCCTGTTCTGGACTGGGCCGAGCAGGCCCAGCTCTTCCCACCAGCCGAGCAGGCACAAAGCGTTTGGGCCCATTTACTTGGTAGCCGTTACGGATTGACCAGGCGCGAAGACCACGCGTCACACTTCAGCGAAGGATCCGGTCAACCTCCTCCGGATCCTACGCCACGCTCATCCAGAACGTGGGTCACCTGCTGACTCAGCCCTAGCACAAGGACGTTCTGGCAGTTTCCTAGCACGTGGGCCTCCAATTGGATTTGGCCCAATTAGGAAACCTTGGCCCAACGCTGAGGGCTATAAATACCCTCTTTCACTAGAGGGTCAGGTATCATATTCTTCACTCTCTAAACCTTCATTCTCTGATAGCTACTGACTTTAGCATCAGAGGACCTTGCAGGTACCCCATCTTGCTCTTCAAGCCAGATTCTGACGCCTTGACGATTCTTTTGATCATGTACGATCACAAGCGAAAGTAGTTTATATGCTAAACCGTTCAATTCTCAACTTCCCACTTATATTTTTCAGTTTTTTTCATAGTAATTTTTAAGGGTTTTTTATTTATAATTAAAAGTAAAAATTGTTTTAAAAATTAAAATAAACAAATGGGCAGTTATGCAAGGGGCAATAGTGGAATAAAAAAGGCCAGACTAAAAAGGTGTATATATTTTGTTATAGATTTTCAGTTTTTTTTCATAGTAATTTTTGAGGGTTTTTTATTTATAATTAAAAATAAAAATTGTTTTAAAAATTAAAATTAAAAAAAGCAGTTATGCAAGGGGCAATAGTAGAATAAAAAAAAGTCAAACCAAAAAGTAAGTGTGTAATGTTATTTTGAAAGCAAATGTGAAAGCAATTATGAAAGCAAAACAAGAATCTCTCACAATACTTGTTAATTTCAACAAACTATGGTTTGAAAAGATTTAAAAAGAAAATCATATAAGAAAGAAAAAGGATGATACATGCTTTCTTTGTCTCCAATCTCACTCGCATTCCTTTTGAATGTTATGACACTATTATAATGGACTTGGAAGTTGGAACACAATCTCTGCGTATTCCTTTTGAATGCTCATACATAAGCTTCTTTTTTCTTTCTCTCACCAGTTTTATTTTTGTTTCTTTTAACCTACGGATGTGTTAAAACAAATGCAAGCGAAAGTAGTTTATATGCTAAACCGTTCAATGCTCAACTTCCCACTTATATTTTTCAGTTTATTTTATAGTAATTTTTAAGGGTTTTTTTTATGTATAATTAAAAGTAAAAATTGTTTTAAAAATTAAAATAAACAAATGGGCAGTTATGTAAGGGGGCAATAGTGGAATAAAAAAGGCCAGACCAAAAAGGTGTATATATTTTGTTATAGATTTTCAGTTTTTTTCATAGTAATTTTTGAGGGTTTTTTTTATTTATAATTAAAAATAAAAAATTGTTTTAAAAATTAAAATTAAAAAAAAACAGTTATGCAAGGGGCAATAGTGAAATAAAAAAAGGTCAGACCAAAAAGGTATATCCCTTTATATATTATTATAGATTAATATATTTATTAATATAGGGACCACCTAAAGCTGGCAAAGAACAAGTTAATATATTTATGTTTTGTTGAAGAGTGGTGGAAATTTGTTCTATAATGTCATAGTGTAAAAAGTGATAAAGAACAAACTATTTCAGCGTTATTAATTTGAATGCGTTATACATAGGTTCCTTATTTTGTCTGGTTTTTTCATAAGGAATTTCTGTGGAGGTTTAATTGGATGCAATGCATTTTGTACTTTTTCTATAATTTTGTTACTGATATGGTGAAGCAGTTTCTACACGTTTCTGTGATTGAGATAGTTTCTTATGATAGTTTGTACTATAGACAGTTTTTGTGTCTGATTGCCTTTTTGAAAAGATCTTTGAGGAAATAGTTGCATTAATTATTAGTTTGCAAAATAATTGTGGTGCAGTGTATTTATGTTATCCCAAATTTCTGCAGTTAAGTTTTACATCATGTATTTTTTTCTAGCATGAAGGATATACTGGTTGTTTTTGGGCTCGCAGTAATAGTAAATATTGGCAGATATTGTTGGTTTTTCTGCTATAATAGCGCAGCAATGTGGGGCGGTATTTTCCTTTGTCAATTTACACTTTGCAACATTCCAACTACATATGGATGAATTTGAAATCTTAGGACTTTGAGTCTCTAGGAGTTTACTGCAAATTTAAAATCTTGATACACATCCCCAGTAATGGTTTATCATCTCGCAATATATCCGTGCTAATGGTTAATTATCTCAATATACATCCTCTGGTAATGGTTGTTCATCTTATTCTTCAAAATATGTTGGGAGTATTTCATTCTCTTCCTTTTTTGCTTAAATTATTAGTTTGCCTACATTTGATGCTACCATATATATCAGCTGTTGAAAAGATGTTATGGTTTTCTTAATTTGGGCCGAAATACATCAGTTTTTCTGCAACTATTACTGGTGGTGATGCATCTCATGATAGGAGCTGTGTGATTTAAAGGTGAGTATGGCTAATTAAGCTTAGAGCCTGTCTGCCGTGTCATTTAGGATTATTGTCTTGGTCATTTATTTTGGTTGTATTTTATTGGGTCTGAAGTGAGACTGAGAGATATCATGTTGTGTTATTTTCAGTTGAGCTAATTACCAGGATGTTTTTTTTCTAACTATTCTTCCTGTTTCGAGTTTCTTATGATTTAGGTTTGACTGGTTACTGATACTGAGTCAAATAAGCCCAAGGGTTATTTATGCATTCATTGAATACCTGCACACAAGAGACACTAAAGGTTGATAATGGTTTTAGTAAGATTTATCTGGTTATTACTTTATTTATGTTAAATTTTTTCGATAATCATGCAGCTGCTTTATAAGCAAGCTGATGGTAGGAAAATTGAGAGTAGAAGGGTTGTGGCTGTTGAATGTGGGAGGACTGTTACAAATTGGCAATCCTGCCTTCTAGGTGGTGGGCTAGGTACTACTAGAGTAGGGGCGAAGAAGTTGCTACATTCGTGGAGGTAAATAATCTTTTATAGAATTTCATTCTCGTTTGCATCGACACTTCAAATTGAAGGTGTATTTGGTGTCCGACACGACAGTGTTTACATTCAATTTATTTATTTCCTCAAATTATTACTACTTTATGACGTGTCGATGTTGTGTTTGTGTTTCATAGATTTCATTCATTTCTGATTTTAAACTTGAAGTAGAATTACAACTAAATTTGAAAACTGAAAACATCAACTATTATGACCTTATTCTATGATGTGTATATTTAGTGTTGCAATTGACCAAGAATTTGCAACAATTAAATCCTCACCTGGGTGGTGGACCAGACAATTGTATGGTTTTTCGCTGTTTGGAATTCATTCACCATTTCTAAAGTTTACCGTCCCTTTGAAAAACATTATGTTTATCTGTTGGAAATATTTGACACATATCTGGCTATCTCCTCTCTGCACCTCCACTCTGAATTCCAAAGCATTAAAACTGACTGAAATTGAAACATTTTTGTATCAAGATTTGTTCATGATAAAACATTTTTAGTTCATGATGGATTAGGTTTGCTCAACCTATGAGCTGAACTGTGGATTAAATTGTCTTATACTTAATATGTCTTGTTGAATGTTGTGTAATTAATTTGTTGGACGCTTCCTCTCTAACGTTGAAGGAAAATTCTGAATTTCTGATTAGTCTTGATTTATATTCAGGGAGTCAGGACTTCTCGTTCTGAAGAGCCCCAGGTGCGAGAGGATCAACATGTTGATCGGGAATAATTTTTGTCTCTGATTCAATTTTAACTCGTTTATTGGTATTTGTACTCAACAGGATTGCCGACCATTATGTCGTTTCTAGACAATAAAGGGGGGAAGGGTTATGGACTTATGGTCTAGAGAGGGATCATGAACGGGATGTAGAACATGATAGTTATCGCAAAAATGATAAGGATTATGAATTTGGGCAAACTGACTAGGGACGATCCCATGATAGGGAACTGATTATGATCATATTGAATCTAAACATGAGAAGGAACTCCATGTTGAAAGAGAGCTAGACTATGAACCTGATGATCATCATGGGCGGTACAAATCAACCTGGGCATGGACATTGACATGCAGATCCTGAACATGATCCTGATCAGTATGACCATTATAAGCATCAGAGTGGACGGGGGCAATATGATGAAGGAGATGCCCATGGTGATTACAATCAACCTCCTGATCCTTATATGATTGAAGATGACCATCCCACTGAAGGAGCAAGACTGTACCATTGCTGTCATGTACGTTGTATGCTGTTTCGGTTTTGTATTTTCCTACGTCGTTTCGGAGACTGGATTTGCTGTCGGTTCTGGTCCTGCGTTTCGGTCCGAATGTTTGGTGCAGAAGTTTGGATATATGGTGGTTTGGAGTTGGAGTCTGAGATGCTGGCAGTTTGCTTATCTGTTGTGTCTTGGGAGTTTTATCGCATGGGGGATTTTTGGATCGCGAGTATTTTGTCGCTGCGGATTCTGAATGGTACAGGGTTGCCTTTGTTTTTTGATGCAGCTGTTTCTTGTAGGGCCGTTTTGGTTATCCGCTGTCTGCATCCGGGTTTTGACCCGATCTGGTTATTGGTTCAGTGTTAGCCAGTTTCCGTCGGAGGGTGTCAGTCTAGGAGGCGTTTCCAGTGTTACCTCTGCTAAAGTTTCTATCTCAGGTTTGTTTTAGCTGGAGAATCGTAGACCAGTTAATAGGGAGATACTTCTCTTTTGAATCCTTTGTGCTGGTGGATATTTCTAGCAGTAGCCTTTTCTGGTGTGGCTTAGCAGGTCCAGCAGGCTGGTCGTGTTAGTGTGGAGCCATATCATTTGGGGTCCTCTTGTGTGCTGAAGTATCGGGTGTGTTAGAAGCATATATGAGTTGTTCGTATAGGTTCTGGTTGTGTTGTCTTTCGGCAGTCAGTTTTAGATTGCGGTTTAGTGGTCGGTCTATTTGGCGCGCTTCTATGTCAGACGAGAAGTGTCCCTTTTCAAGAAGCCTTCTTTGGATGCCTAGTATCGTGCTGTTTGATTCGTGATATAGAAGTCCTTGCTACTGAATTGGCGGTTTTGCGGAGTATCCGGCGGATTTGGTTTGTGTTTTAGCGCTGTTTTTGGTGTAGAAACTCAGTTTCGGTGTTATTTTGGTTCATCAATTGGCAGTATTGTGTCTGCAAGTCTTGATGTGTTTTATCCTTAGTTTGTTTCCTTACTGGTGTATTTGTTCTGTCAGGTGGGGTAGGTCTTTTGATGTTGGTTTAGAATTGTAAAACATTTTGTTTGGTTCTTGGGCATTTTGATGTTGCATCAAGCTTTAGAATAAATAATTTTCTTCTACTGATTGTTGGCTCAGGTTCATAACAATTTCTCGTTGGTAAAAGTATTCTGAGTCCTAATGAAGGTGACTCTGTAGTTGTATGGGGCTTTATCTGTGTGCATGTGTGACATGTTTATGACATGTTTGTTTATCTTGATCATTCATAGCCAAGTAACGGATTCTTATATCCCAAGCTATTAGCTAACAACTAGTAGTATCCAACATGTGATTCCCCTTTTTTACTAGTTTTTGAGATGGTAACTTATTTATAGTTTGTAATTTTTTTTCTTCTATTTTTATCCTTATTATTTTAATTAAAATTCATTTTTATTATTTTATTATAATTTAAAATAAAATAAACATGTTTTAAATGAATATAAATAAAAGTCAATTTTTGTATTTAAAAAAATTATGGATATTTTCGAGTTGTCTTTGCTACTACCTGATATGGTATCTATAAACCTTCATGAATGTCCCAAACTCACAAAATCATCTTTGTTTGCACTCATTATGAACTGTCACTCACTTGGTGAGATCAAAATAGAATCCATATATGTTAAGAGTGAGAGTGTAGAAAATGTTGATGCTTTTAAAGGTTGATGTCAACCCTCAATTAAAGTTTCTACATTTTATTGACAATTCATTTATAAACGACGAGATCATCATATTGTTGGCTTCCATTTTTCGCAATTCAAAGCTTCTTGATTTGAGTTATTGCTATGACATATATGAAAAAAGCATTTGTGAAGTTTTAAGTAGATGTTGTAAGGTTAGACATCTGCACTTGGCCAAATGTATAGAAGTGAAACGAATTAAAATGAATTTTGTAGCTCCCCAATTAGAGGTGTTGAACTTGTGTGGCACAAGTGTTAATGATAAAACACTCTATGATAACCTAATATTAAAATTAAAAAATAATTAGAGTGTCAAAGCTATTTTCCTATAAGATAATTTTCACTAAAGAAATAAAATAATAATTAAACAAATATAAAAGTTAGTAGAAAAAAGAGATAATATTTTATTAATTAAAAATAGTTAATGGGATAAATAATAATAAATAATTAAATAAATAATTAAGAAAACATAAAAGTTAGCGGAAAAAAGTTAGTGAAAAAAGAAATAATATTTTATTAATTAGAAAAATAGTTAGTGAAATAAATAATAATTAATAATTAAATAATCAGATAAAATAATAGAAAATTATAAATATGTCCTTAACTTTGACTCCAAAAATTTCCAAGTGATTTAACAACTTTAATATATATATATATATATATATATATATATATATATATATATATATATATATATATATATATATATATATATATATATATATATTGTTTGTCACATTTTAAATTAAAAAATAATTTGTGTAAAAGAGAGATAAATAAATATAAAAAGTAGAAGAAAAGCAATTTTTTAGTCACCGAATAGGAGGAACCCGAATAAGCTTATCATCATCTACACGGATGAGCATAGACCAAGGGTGTACGTACAACGTTTTGCATATGTGAGTTATCTTCGAATTCATTATCTATGATGTGAACTGTAAGAAGAAAGGGACTAAACACATAAGACTCTTGCAAAGAGAATGCAGACAACTAACTGTAATAAGCACTTACACAATAAGAACGCAATGAAAACAATAGGTATTTTAAGTATAAACAGGTACTATAGTAATTAAAAATTGGAAAATTAAACACATAAGACTCTTGCAAAGAGAATGCAGACAACTAACTGTAATAAGCACTTACACAATAAGAACGCAATGAAAACAATAGGTATTTTAAGTATAAACAGGTACTATAGTAATTAAAAATTGGAAAATTGAAAAATGAAAAACCTGGACTTTTCTTAGTGAGGTCCTCAAACATGGAGTGTAGGTCATTCAAGTTGCATAGTAATCAAGAATTTGCAGTATGCTCCTGTTTTAGAACCATCAAAAGGTACTTTAAGTATAAACAGGCAGAAGGCACATGATATGTGAGTTTCTGTTTACCTCCTTGAGGTTGAACTATTATCTCATTGATGCAACGACGCTTAAAACCACCGTACTTTTTGAAGTAAAGGTAGTAGAAGTCTAAAGAGGTGAAATTTGGAAAGGCAAAAACTCAAATATACACCTAAAATAATAAACACTATTCAAAAGAGCAACCCCAGTTCCACCTTAGTAGTTTCCATTGAAGGGTCAGACTCAATGCAAGTCTATAGGCAGACAACCTCTCTTGGCATTGGTAACAGGATGATAGCAACTCTAACAATTGCATCAAAGCCCCCAATCATGTATTAGTATGCAAGGCTCATATCAAACAAAATAGTTAAATGAGACAATAGAAATTGCCTTACCATGATAAACACACTTATGGCATCACTTGAAACAGAAATAAATGTTGAAAGGAAAATGCCAAGAACCCATAGTTTCATGAGCTCACTGACACTCAACATACACGCACAATTCTACTATTTCTACACTCTGTGCAGAAAATATAATCAACCCCAACCAATTTGACTACCATGAATATGCTCAACAGCAAACCAGGCCACTCTGCCATTTTTCCATTATAGCAGGATGTTGACAACGCAGTTAACAAAAACAACAATGATCATAGTAAAAATAATCATATATTTGTGCATTCAATTAATAATCCCACATATGAGCAGTAGATACTCTTCCAAAAGGAAATGGTTTATACCGCATACATGCACTCATTAATTAGAAAATCTTCAAGCTCGCGAACATGTGTCACATCTAGCTCCTGCATCAATTAGTCATAGGGTAATACCTGAAAAACAGTTGAAATAGTATATATAGATTCTAAAATCATATCAGTGACAATTCAAATAAAAGAAACATAGAATCAGTGGCGGAGTCAGAAATTTTAGGGAGCCCGGGCAAAAAAATTATACCTTATTTTTACTAATTTTACACCCTGTTTAAACTAATTTTACCCTTAATTTTGTCTAAAAATTTTGCCCGTAATTTTGTCCAAAAATTTTACACCCTGTTTTTACTAATTTTGCCCTTAATTTTGTCTAAATATTACTAATTTTGTCCCTAGTGTTGTCTAAAAAATCAACTATTAAATGGGGAGTATACAACGAAATGAGGGGTTGAGCCCGGGCGGGTGCCCGAGCTCGCTGGGCTATAGCTCCGCCCCTGCATAGAATGTTAATCAATCAAAACGGGATTAAAACTTAAAAGTAGTTTAGTTGAGTAAATTTACTTCCACATTAATTCCGGAGTTTATGAATGAGTTAGAGTTAGTCCTTAAATCCACACAAAACTAACATCATTCTAGAAAAACTAACATCATTTAAATCATCATAAATTCTATAATCAAATTCAAATATCAATTTAAATAATCATCATTTAAATCATCATAAATTCTAGAGTTAGAGCTAGTCCTTTAACCTACTCAGCCATACATTCTAGAAAAACTAACATAATTTAAATCATCATGAATTCTATAATGAAATATCAATATAATAAGAAGAAAAGTAATCAGAAACTGAATACAAAAATTTCATACCCATTATTGGAAACCATGCTACCACCACCAAACCCAGCCATCAAATCATCAAAATAAGGAGATTTAATCATCTAACTTCTACTCCCCGTCGCATGCAACACCAATCTTACCTAACAAATCATCAACACAACACTTTTTTCATCCCCTCCACCAAAAAAAAAATGAAAACATAATAATGTCAGTGCCAAAAATTTGTTAGAAATACTTACATGTTTATCAAACACAATCGTTAGGGTTAGGGATTTGCCATCTTGAAGTGAAAAAAGAGTTCAGAGATTTAAACTATTGAGGGTTAGGGTTTTCTTCCCAACTTCAGTTTTGCTCTGTCAGTTTTCGTGGAAGAAGAATGTTGGATCACGATTTTAACAATCTTGCCACCAAAGAAATTACCGGGTCGAGTCGCGGATCGGTACGCTTTCTTTAAGACGTTTCGCGGTACTGCCAAAATTATGCAAAGCAGCTCTTAATAACCACGACGCCTCCAGGATAAAACAGCCCAGTTCTATACTATACGATTACTACTTGCACGGTAGATAATCGGTCTAGAAATACACCCTCAGATGGTACTAAGACCATTCAAATATGGTATACATACCATCTTAGTATCTGGTATAATGACCAGTCGTAGTAATTTCTCAAACCAAGAGAAATTTCAATAATTCTCTAAAGAGAATCCAAGAAAAAATTATACTTATAATTTCTCAACTCAAACGAGGAGAAATTAACATTATTCTCTAAAGAGAATTCAAGAAGGTACTCGGAAAATTCAACGAGTAGAAAGAAAGAGGGAGAAGTTGGCGCTTCGATAATTCGAAAGACGCAGAGTTATGAGAGTGAGGAAGGAAAAACTCAAATTAAGTTTTTGGTGTGTTTTGGAATGAAACAAGTGACTTCATTATATAATGAAATAAACTAGCTAAGATTTCTAATCTAAGCAATGTGGGACTAAGAAGTTTTTTCAACTAATATACAATGTGGGACTTCACTTAATGAACTTTTTCAATTCATCTCCCTATATTGGAATATATGCATAATGTTCCAACAATCCCCCACTTGAATTTAAAACAGTGTTTCAGAAATAACGTCAAACGTTTCTAAGATTGTGCATAAGCAGAGGTGTCTACGACTTGAACCTTTGCGTAGCAAGTAGGATTCCGATTCAACAAGAGTGACACAATTGTCTTGAACTCTATCTCAGACATCAAACTCGCACACAACCTTTTCTTAAGGTGTATTCTAATAGCCCGTGCTTTAATGGCCCTGCACGTGTATCCCGGTTTAGTGAAGGCTCTAGGAATTCTGCCTCGAAATTCCATAGGAACCGGCCTCAGTTCCACAATCACATAGGTGAGTCTATCAAGAGTACTCCTGTAGCCTAGGTACTCCCTCATACAAAGTATAGATCTCATTAAGAGTTTCTATTATCTCATCCTCTTATTACTTCAGGATTCATGCTTCTTTTATTTACTCTAGCATGATCACCTCATATTACTCACAACTTGTTATTACCCATTGAACCTATTTCTTGGAATCTCCAGTCATTTAGGTCGGGTTACCATCATGAGCAACTCATTTCTGTATAGGCATTAGTCCCATCCTTTTTTAGATGTATTATGGACTTTCTCTCTAGCTAATCCTTTCGTCAAAGGATCTGCTAAGTTTTCATCAGTGCGTACATGATCCATTCTTACAGCTCCTTTAGAGATACAATCTCTAAAGGCATTGTGCTTTCTTCTTATTTGACGTCTTTTACCATTATAATAACGGTTCTCAATTTTTGCAATAGCCGCGGTACTATCGCAGTGGATTAACACAACTGACATAGGTTTTTCCCATAAGGGAATCTCAGCTAGCAAGCATCTTAACCAACTTGCTTCTTCACTAGCATTTGCTAATGCGATCATTTCAGACTCCATCGTGGACTGAGCCAGGATAGTCTGCTTATTTGATTTCCAAGATACAGCTCCTCCAACTATGTTGAATACATAGCCACTAGTAGCTTCGGAATCACCTGATAAGGTATTCCAATCTGCATCACTGTATCCTTCAAGTACAACAGGAAATTTCTGATAATGTAGACCGAGATATACGGTCCTTTTAAGGTACCTCATGACTTGCTCAATAGCTTGTCAGTGCTTGTTACTCGGTCTACTCGTAAATATGCATAACAATCTTACGACATACACAATGTCGGGTCTAATACAATCAGTGGCATATCTAAGGCTGCCAATGATGCTCGCATATTCAGTTTGTCTCACACTTTCACCAGTGTTCTTAAACAGTTTAACACTTGGTTTATAAGGTGTGCATGCAGGTTTACAATCAAAGTATTTATATTTCTTTAAGAACTTCTACACATAGTGTGATTGATCCTAAGAAATTTCTTGCACGGGTCTCGTGATCTTTATACCAAGAATCTCGTGATCTTTCATATCAAAGTTGTTACTCAACAATGATTTCACATCATTAATGGTCTGAATGTTTGATCCAAATATGAGTAAATAGTCTACATATAGACATATGATAGTGTAAATGCGATTCTCAAGTTTGTAATAAACGCATTTGTCACTTTCATTCACTTTATACCCATTCGATATCATTAAGTTATCAAACTTTTCATGCCATTGTTTAGGAGATTGCTTTAATCCATACAAAGATTTGTCTAACTTACAAACCTTGTTTTTCTTGTTCATGGATCACAAACCCTTCTGGTTGTTCCATATAGATTTCTTCTTCTAAGTCACCGTTTAAAAAAGCAGTTTTAACATCCATTTGGTGTACTATTAAATTATAAATAGCAGCAATTGAAATAAGTACCCTAATGGATGTTATTCTAGTGACAAGAGAGAAGGTATCGAAGAAATCTACATTTTCTCGTTGTCTAAAATCCATGGCTATAACAAGCCTTGTATTTATCAATAGTTCCATCATATTTTAGTTTCTTTTTCAAAACCCATTTACAACCGATTGGTTTGCAACCAGGAACCAAGTCTACTAAGTGCCAGGTCTTGTTAGATTCCAGAGAATCTATCTCATCATTAATAGCTTCTTGCCATGAGTCTACATCCAGAGAAGACAAAGCTTCTTGAAGATTTATTGGATCTTCTTCTACATTATAAGCCGCATAGTCAGGCCCATAATCTTTAGAAACTCTTACTCTTTTACTTCGTCGAAGTTCTATTTCTACATTTTTGTTGCTTTCTGTGCTTCTTATCACAAGAATGTGACTCGATTGAGTGCCCCCACTATTTCTCAATTTGAAGGGAAATTCATATTCATAGAAATCAACATCATTTGATTCTATGATCGCTTTTGCATTTAGGTCATAAAACCTATATGCCTTACTGTTTGTTACATATCTAATGAATACATATTCATATGCTCTATTAGCGAGTTTAACTCGTTTCGGATCCGGATTTCTGACATAAGCCAGACATCCCCAAGTTCTCAAATAAGACAAGATTGGTTGTCTTTTCTTTAATATATCATAAGGAGATATATTACTCTTTGACTTGGGAACTCTATTCAGGACATAACAAACAGTCAATAAAATTTCCCCCCACTAGTGAGGTGCAGCACCAGAATTCATCATAATTGCAACAAAAAATTCAATAAGAGTTCTATTCTTTGTTTCTGCTTTACCATTTATTTCAGGGGAATATGGAGCAGTCGTTTCATGTACAATTCAATGTTGTTTATAAAAATTATTAAATAAACTAGAATCATACATATTACCTATCACTACAAATTCTTACTAAATCATTTTCAAATTCTTTACAAAGTTTTTGAACTTATCAATTTCATTCACAAAAATATCATTCTTTATGATGATAGTGTACAAATCTACCCCAATAAATTGACTAAATATTTCCTTATTTATAAGAAGAAGAGAAAACATAAACATGATTCTTTATAATATCAGAAGTATACATGACATTCTTCAAGATTAAAGTCTTTTCATAGGTGGACCATGTTTCACTTTTCCAATATCGACAACATTAGTGGTGTGGGCATCTCTCAACAACACTTTCTTATCTTTAGTATTCGTGTATGTTTTAAACATAACACGATCATAACAAACACGACGAGAGACGCCTGTGTTTATCCACCAACCATCAAATCTATCAACCATGTTGATTTCAATGATCATATGAATAAATTTTCCATTAGCCAGGTTAACTCGTGCATTACGGGCCACACCAAGTTCAAGCATTACATGCTACATCTCTTAGCCATATGGCTTAGTTTTCCACAGTTGAAACAAAAGCAAAACCACGTCATTTCTTTGAGGTGGTGGTTGTTGTCTAGTTGGAGCAATTGGGGCCATAGAAGGGTTCCCATTCTTAATTCGGTTCACAATATTGCAGTTCTAATTCTATAATGATTTGCCATATGGCTTTAGAACCATACCGAATTTATTTTTTTTGTTTAAAGCAACCAAGACTTTTCTATTTAATCATGTCTCTGATATTCTTCTTTAATGAGAATAATCAGTCTCTAAATAAAATATTATTTTATTTTCTAACAAGGCATAATTCATAAAAACTTTCAAACTAGGGGCAGTTTGTCAATAATAAAAGAAATTCAAATTGTATATATAAGTACATACCTTTAGTGATGATCTCATGAGCAATCTTTCGAAATTTGTGATTTTGGATTTTCACTGACCTTTCATCTACCTCTGATACTTCACGTAGCTTCTAAAATCGTTCTTCTGTTCTCTAGCCTCTTCGATGTCATACTTTTTTTTCAGATT
This sequence comes from Vicia villosa, assembly GCF_029867415.1. Taxonomy (NCBI): domain Eukaryota; kingdom Viridiplantae; phylum Streptophyta; class Magnoliopsida; order Fabales; family Fabaceae; genus Vicia; species Vicia villosa. The sequence continues at coordinate 38,981 of NW_026706152.1, read as the reverse complement.
CTCTTAAACATATTTTGAAGTATCACAATTACTATAATAGTCATACAGATTATTTGCGATTTCATTCAGAATGTTATAATCATTCTTTCTATAAAGTGATTTCTTTCCTAAGCTGTAAATTATCCGCTTTAATCTGTGCAGCAGATTCAACTTCAACACTATTATGTGTTCCTTTTGAATCCACAGATTTCTTACCGTTAGTTTGTTTGGTTGATCCAAAAGGAGCAACAAAATGTCGTCGGTCAAAATGTTAGCTATCTTTTTCAACATTAAGAAGAAAATCATCATTTGTAGCCAACATTTGAAGTGACATCTCTCAAACATGAACGGTTTGTCAAAGAAAGTATCCGCAGAAGTACCAATAATTTCTTCAGTAGCCATGGCAATTCGAAGCGTCTTAAAATTGTTGGATCACGATTTTAACAATCTTGCCACCAAAGAAATTACCGGGTCGAGTCGCGGATCGGTACGCTTTCTTTAAGACGTTTCGCGGTACTGCCAAAATTATGCAAAGCAGCTCTTAATAACCACGACGCCTCCAGGATAAAACAGCCCAGTTCTATACTATACGATTACTACTTGCACGGTAGATAATCGGTCTAGAAATACACCCTCAGATGGTACTAAGACCATTCAAATATGGTATACATACCATCTTAGTATCTGGTATAATGACCAGTCGTAGTAATTTCTCAAACCAAGAGAAATTTCAATAATTCTCTAAAGAGAATCCAAGAAAAAATTATACTTATAATTTCTCAACTCAAACGAGGAGAAATTAACATTATTCTCTAAAGAGAATTCAAGAAGGTACTCGGAAAATTCAACGAGTAGAAAGAAAGAGGGAGAAGTTGGCGCTTCGACAATTCGAAAGACGCAGAGTTATGAGAGTGAGGAAGGAAAAACTCAAATTAAGTTTTTGGTGTGTTTTGGAATGAAACAAGTGACTTCATTATATAATGAAATAAACTAGCTAAGATTTCTAATCTAAGCAATGTGGGACTAAGAAGTTTTTTCAACTAATATACAATGTGGGACTTCACTTAATGAACTTTTTCAATTCATCTCCCTATATTGGAATATATGCATAATGTTCCAACAAAGAAGGAAAAAGAAGAAGAAGAAGAAAAGGAGGAGGAAGAAGAGGGAGAAGAAGAATGAAAAAGTTCGTGAAAGAAAGAGAAAGAAAGAAATGAAGAGAGAGAATGAGAGAAAGGACAAGAGAGAAAGAAGAAATTAATATTTGAAATTGAGATAATGACATACAGCTAATACCCTAAAATATTAATTTAGACTAAAATAACAAAATGGTATTTTAGTAAAATCCAGAACAACTTTTTTTCTTATATTATAGATAGACATTGCTGATAAACTTGAAAGTTGAAAGAATCATAGAATATATCGTGGTATTGTTCATGATTGAAAAAACTATCCTCTGAATAACTATGTAATATAGTATAAAAAGAATATATTTTTAAAACTTTTTTCTTTGTTTTTATGCAGTATAGTATAACATCATTTGTAAAGTTTGAATTCATTCTTCAATTGTTTAACATTGTCTATCAAATCATCATTTGTAAAGTTTGAATTCATTCTTCAAATGTTTAACATTGACATCGTTACAAATATACGCTAATAATACACACTAACTTTTAAGCATTGACAGCCAGAGAAATATTTAAAAGATGGACATTAAAATGAATAGTCTTCAACTGATATCTCATAGATACGTTTACATCTACTCGTGAATCTATATGAGTTAATAAAACTCTGAATCCAAATGAGTTAATTTTAAAACTACAGATTTGAATAAAATTATTTTTCCAATTCAAATAACATTATTTTTTTAGATATTAATCAAATTTTCCAAACCTAAAATTTACACCAGTTTCTCGTTAAATATCAATTTTAAATTCTTTTTATTATATTATATTTTTAATTTTTACAAACCTACAATATATGACAACTCCCCGCCGTCAAATTTCAATTCCAAATGAATATATACGCTCAATGGTATCTTGAAATTTTAATTCTAAATGAATATTTTCTCTATCTTTTTGTCTAGGAGAATTTCATAATAGAAGTTTAAGTATACAAAATTTTAAAAAATTTAAATTATTTATATTTCATTGAATAATTTTAAATAAAAATATAATAAATTTTTTTAAAAATGCAAATAACAATAATTTTAAATTTATATAATATTTAGTATGTTTGAGATTAATATATAATGATAATAATTAAAAATTAAATTAATTTTTTATAATAACTTCTCCGAGATATTCTTGAAAATCAACATATTCTCACTCTTAAAGTTATACTTAAATATATGCTTCTTTTGTTTTTGGTATAAAAAGGAGAGCAAATGAAGCAAGAAATTGATTAGCTTACAAAATTGAGAAAAAAGATTAAGTTAGAGATGGAAACACATTTGAAGGGCAACACATGTTACATGAAAAATGGAGTGTGAAAAATGTTTGTCGTTGCTATGTAATTGTCCATCAAAATTGATATATCTACTATTAAACACAAAAAGAATTGTCGTTTTTGTTTTATAAATTTTTATGTGGGGTTTATGAGCAAAGAAGTATATCATCATATCTTTCTGTTATGGGTGTAACTTTGGCTAAAGAAGTACAATTAGAAGTATATCGTATCTTTCTATGTTAGTATGTGATGTATTATAATTAGAATAAAAGAAAAATATTGTATATCAATTTTAGTCTCCTAATAGACTCGTACAGTCGAGTAATATGAATAATAGTAATTAAAAATATTTTAACAAAGAAACAAAAAACGTGAAGATATAAATATTAGAGGTTTGTCAAAATGAATTAATTTATTAATCATATAATAAAATAGAAAAAAATTATTAAAATTGTATAACCTACCTATTTGCAAATTTAATAATAAATTAAACAATTTTACCATATTTAATTTAAATATTTAATACATAATAAAATAAATTGAATAAAAAGAATGACAAATGTGTGTTTTTCATTAGAAAGTTGTGTTTTTTCTCATTTGTCTCATGTTTTTTATTAAAATAAATATTTAAAGTAATTTTTAGTATAAATATTATTATTTTATCATTAACAAATTATAATTTACATAGGTAAATAATTGTGTCTAATTTCAACATACATATTCCTTATACTTAAATTAAAATATATCATAAATATTAAGTTGTATTTTAGACATAAATATCATAAGATTGAGTGATGTATGAAACAATATTAATGTAAATTTTTTAATATAAGATATTTTCCAATTATTCATAAAATATAAATTTTTAGAAATACTATCTTAAGACTCCTTTTTTAAATTGAGTGTGGTATAATATTTTTCTATTAATATTAGGGTTTAAGTTTGTATATATTACTTAAAATTATAATATTTTTTAAATTTTAAAAATACGACAAAAATTTAAAAAATATGATAAATTAGTGTATTTCATAAGAAAATTATATATTCACCCATCATAATTGTCTAGTAAGACAATTTTAATTTGTCTTTTATTATACACTAAATCACGTTAAAAACTAAAACCCGTTTTAATTAACCTGTTGCAAGTAGTATTATGATTTCTAAATAATGTATAATTATTTCTAATAATTATAAAGTCAATAATAATGATTCTTTATATTTCTACAAATATAATGTTAGATATAGCTACATTTATATGCATAACAAAAATAATGGTGATTTATATTTTGTATTAAAACAAATATTTATAGCAACATTTATCATAATTGTATAATATTTTTTGTTAAAACATTTTAATGATTAATAATTTGATGTAAATAATAAAGAAATATTTTTTGTTATTTATTATATTTGAAATAAAAATATATTGTATTAAATATTTTTCTACTTTCGTTCAATTATTATCTTCTGTTTTTTTTAATTAATTAGTAATATTGGTTGTATGACTTACACAGATACACATATTGCTGTTGACAATAGAGTTTGATGTTAAGAATGCATCCTATACAATTAGGAATACGTTGGCATAACAAATACAATCCCTTGAATCCTGCGTTGCATAGGTACCAGTATGTACCTAGTATCCGGTACGGGTACTGGTACGAGGTACGACATTTTTAGAAAAACTAAGGTACGGTTATATTAGTATAATGCTTTAAAAATATAATTATAAAAATAACTAAGCAATTATATTATTTAAATAACGATAAAATATAATTAAAAAATAATTTGCTTAAATAAATCACACTTAAAAGTATTAATAATTCATAAAATATATCAATATTTTCTTCTCCAATGAATGCAGCTTCTAGTTCAAATTCATCGAGAGAAAGAGTAGCAACTTCAAAAATACCAGCATATCACCTCCATCAAATAGATTCAATTCATCTCCACCAATATCTCACATTTTTGTTACTCCTTCATTATAAATCTTACTCTTTCTTGAAAGAAGACAAAGATTTGTATAAACAAAAACTAAATCCTCAATTCTTTTTGGATTGAGCCTATTCCTTTTCAATGAGTGAATAAATTATATGTGCTTCAATTTCTTTTCAATGAACCTATTTCTTAATTTTTCTTTCACTTTTTATTTATAAATAGAATAAATAAATAACATAATTTTTACTTAAGCTCATATTATGTTATCCAAAAAATTTAAAACCGGAAGAAACAAAAAAATTGGGTACGTGTATCAAATGTGTACCGGTTGGTGTACCAAAGCAAAAAAAAAAAATTGGTACAACTTCGGTGCGTACCGTACGCGTACGGTAAGAGTACCAATACCCGGTACGTACCTGGTACCGGTACTTTACTTAAAACGGGGTACCCGTGCTTCACTGCTTGAATCATATCAATTAGAAATGTGAAACTTTGAAATTTTGTATGATGTAAGAGCTTTCAGCTGCAAGTTCTGACTAAACTTTGAAATCAAAAAGGTTGTAACAATCCCTTGAATTGTATCAATATCAACCTGGGGAAAAAAATAGAAAAGGTTGGAACAATCCCTTGAAGTTTCAAAAAAGAAATACAACAAAATAATTCATTATAAAAACAGACCTTTGGGGTGTGTTTGGTTCGAGGTAGAGCGAGTGGAGGGGAGAGAATATTTAAAATGAAATGTGTTTGGTTCAATTTTTATGAGGGGAGAGGAGGGGAGGGGAGCAAAATCCCTCCAAATGACACTTTTTGCGTTCCCCCGAATCGGGGGGATTCGGAGGGGAGAGGATCTGAGTTTTAATATTAATTAAATTAATATATTTACTAAAATATCCTCAATTTTATTTTATTTTAAAAATATTATTTTCTTTTATGTTCTTACTTTTCTTTTTGTGATTTTTTCTCTATTGCTTCCATCAACTTATTATAATTATTCTTCACCTTCAAATTTTTTTTTTAATAAAAATTATAACTACTATAATTTTTTGTTTTTTATTATAATTTATTTCATGTATTCAAAAATTGTTATCAACGCATAGTTTATTTTGTGTCGAGAGTTATTATACGAATCAAGTGTACTCAATTTTTTTAATATTATGCGATAAGTTATCACTTTTTAATCACTCAGTTATACAAATATTATTTCCAAGAAAATATTTATGAAATTTTTACAATTGAATATCATATCACTTATATAAAATATAAAATTACAAAGATAAAATTGTAAATTATTATTAAAATCCCTCCCCTCCCATCGTGAACCAAACATATTTTTAAACGAAATCTCTTCCCTCCCCTCGTTTTAACCAAATATATATATATATATATATATATATATATATATATATATATATATATATATAAAATCCTTCCTCTCCCCTCCCCTTCTCTTCCCTCCATTAAAATCCCCCCCCCCCTCATTTGAACCAAAGAGACCCTTGAATCAAACAAAAATCATCCATTATAAAAAATTAAAATCTTCCATTGATTATAAAAAAATAGAGCAGAAGTAAAAAAAAAAATCAAAAGCATACATTTGAATCAAACAAAATCATCCATTGATTATTTGTTTGAAGTACTTCTCACAGACCAAATACAAATTCTTTGACTCGTTGATGTCCTTCACAGATTCAATTGGGCGAAAACAAAGTTTAGATAAAAATGACAAATACAAAACTTACACTGAAAATTGAAATGGAAGAAGAGAAGTTGTGGTACACTCTTTTGGCACCTTGAATTTATAAGTCGACAGAAAAATGAAAAGTTAGTAGTGAAATATCAATTCAGCGAATCTTGGAAGGATGGGTGGAGTGGAAAATCGTGATTCTTGGAAAGGGGGGAATTTCGTGAATCTTGGAAAGGGTGGGTGGAGTGAAATATCGTTTGACTAAAAAAATGGATGGCTTTTTATTTCCCAATTGCAAATAGGTGTATTATAAATGCTGAGAATGATTAGGTTAAATTAAATATTATGGAATTAAAAAAATAATAAAAAACAACAATAATCCTGGCTATGCCACATCAGCCCTATTAAATACCAAGTCAATATAAATCAAATAACTTTCAAATAGTCAATTTTACCCTTATAATTAGATTAGATTAGACATTTAATCAGATGGCTTATTATATAATTACCAGATACTTTAGTTTTTATATATTTATAATAGATAGATAGATAGATTATTATTAATAATGACTAAATCTATTATTTTTTATTTTATGATAATAAACCAAAAATTAAAAAACTCAGTATTATTTAAATAGATAATAAATTAAATTAATAAAATTAAAATTGTTATCTATATTTCCTTTAGCTCTTCACTGTCAAATATTTACCTCCGACATGCCAGCCACCGCACTACTGCCACCTCCGATAACATCCACCGCTCTTTTCTTTGAGTTGATACAATGTCCTTTTCCTTTCTTTAAAACAAGGAAAAAACACAACCCAAAAAGAAAAATAAAATTTTAAAGTTAATTGCTCAATTTTTTATTAGAATTCAATTTTTAATCATTGGCCCATGGTCTCTATAAGGTCAGGACCGGACCTGTCGCAACAAGAATATAATGCTCTTGTAGACAACAATACTTTAACACTCACTACTCTCCCCTTTCACAGAAAAGCCATAGGTTGTATATGGGTTTTCAAACTAAAAGAAAATTCTGATGGTACCTTGCATAAACATAAAAGTCAGGCTTGTGGCCAAAGGTTTTAACCAACAATATGACTTTGATTTTCATAAAACATTTTAACCTATAGTAAAGCCAGCTAATGTTAAGGTTATCCTCACTTTAGCCCTTACTTATGAATGGGAAATTCAACAAATAAACATAAATAATGTTTTTCTTAATGGATCTCTTCATGAAGAGTTATATATGCAGCAACCACCATGTTTTGAACATGAGAACAAATCTCTTGTCTGCAAACTAAACAAAGCATTGCATGGCCTTAAGCAGGCACCTAGATCCTGGTATGAAAATCTCCATCAAACTCTGTTTCACTTTGGTTTTGTAGCAAGCATATGTGACCACTCATTTTTCACATACAATCAATTTACTCTCAAGAAACTTGGAAAACCTCAATATTTTCTTGGTCTGAAAGTTAAGTATCAGTCTAATGGCTCTCTTATTTTAACTCAAACTAAATACATAAAAGATTTGTTATCTAGAGTCAACATTGAAGAAGCCAATGAAGTACCTTCACCTATGCTGAGCCATTGTAAACCTAGTAGGTTTGGAGCTGATTATATGCAAGAACTTCTCTTATATAGGTCTGTTGTATGGGCCTTACAATACATAACTCTCACAAGACCTGATATAGCATACTGTATAAATAAGGCATGTCAGTTTATGGAAAACCCTCTTGATACTCATTGAAGTATAGTAAAAAGGATTCTTAGGTACTTAAGTGGTACCTCTACACTAGGTTTATTGTTGTCTCCTGCTAATCCTAATCAACCTCTTTCACTAAGGGCCTATAGTGACTCTAATTGGGTAAATGATCCAGATGATAGAAGAATAAAGGGGTAGGATTTGGTGTTAAAATTAATACTTTGACACCGGTGTCAAATAATCTCCTCCTATATATATATATATATATATATATTAAAGTTACATTGCTTAATTTTATTTGTTATTATAGATGTTAAATTAAGTTATTAGATTTAAAATATTTTAACTTATTTTAGTCTATCTTTTTATATTTTCTTTTAGAAATTTTTATTTTTATTTTACTATATCAACTAGGGGTGTTCGCGGTGCGGTTTGGGCGGTTTTGACGTAAAAAATCATCCGAACCGCAAGAGAAAAAAGTGTGCGGTTCGGTTTGGTTCGGTTGAATTTTAAAAATAAAACCGAACCAAACCAAACCAAACCAATGCGGTTTGGATTGGTTCGGTTGGTTCGGTTTTTTTTACTAAAATTTATTGAGCCATACATACACATATTGATGACAACATAACTTTGTATTTAGTCATTTATGTGTTATCAAATAACAACAAAATTTATCATATTTGGAAAATAACTTTCCATTTAATATACAAAAATAATATTAGATAAAAATGGAATAAAAAAATTAAATAGTAGCATACAATAATATCAAAAACATTATAATGAAATAGAAAAAAAAGGAGATGAAATATTATAGAAGACGAAAAAGAAAGAGCGGAATAGATGCGATTAGATAAGAAAATGAACATTAAAAACATAATTGAAAGAGAGAACAGTAGAATAAAAATAATAAGATGAAAAAGAACGAACTTAAGAGGTGAAAGACTAGAAAAGAATATGTGATCGATATGTATTTGAAAAAGAAGATGAAAAAAATGTGCAATACCGCTAGGAGAGATCTAAGAAGACTTGACTTGAAACCTTAAGTGAGGAAGAGAAAATTATTAGTAATCGTAAGACTAAGGCATAATAGGTTTGAGTTTGGGTTGGATATAAGTTAATTGAAGTTTGGAGGGTTGTAACATAATGCGGTTTGGTTCGGTTTGATTCGGTTTGTAAAATACAAACCGCAAACCGAACCAAACCGCGCGGTTTGTTAAAAAATGGCCCAAACACATCCGAACCATATGCGGTTTTTTGCGGTTTCGGTTTGGTTTGGTTCGGTTTTGCGGTTTTCTATTGGGCCGGTTTGGTTTTGAACACCCCTAATATCAACTCTATATTTATAGATATGAGTAAGTATTATGGTATGCAATCGAACCAATAATAATTTTTAAGTTTATAGATGTACGAAAAATTTTAAAATGTATATTTAGAAATATTTTTCAACTATTGTGAATTAACACATTAATAAATTTGACCTAGTAGTTGAATAATTTCACATTGTTGTTGATTAATTAGAACACTTCGTTCATATCGAAATTGTTCAAAACATTATTTTCTTTCAGTAAATAATATGAACTTTTCTTTAAATCGAGTATCGTAATAGTAAAAAAAAGGATTTAATGAAAATACACTGACAGTGTAAAGCAGTTTTACACTGTCAGTGAATCGTAACCGTTAAATATTTATTGAATTTTGACATTTATTTTAGAGAAAAGAGGTGATGCACTGACAGTGCATATCCATTAAACCCTAAAAAAAACAAAAAAAAAACTTAAATGAGTCAAATATCTCTAGAATATTCCTATATCATTTTTCTCTCTATATATATTTAATTTATTTGCAATTGAAATAAAATATAATTTTTTTAATTTGTTGTGTTTTCATTCATTAAAGGGCTAATTTTAAAATAAAATAAAGTCTCTAAATTATTTGAGACGGCCTTGTTTGTAACTCTTATTATTGCGGTAACTGTTATAACAATTTAATATCAGAATACATAAAGTGGAATCCTTTCAATCTAACATCATCCAATAAATAAAAAATAGATCTAAAATATAATAACAACTGTAATATCAATTACTTTTAAATTAGATATTGATTACTAATTTAAAAATATTCATTAATTATCATATAAATTTAAAACATATTTTCAATAAAATACCAATTATTTTGTTTTCTACCCAATTAACAGATTTCCAAACATTAAGGAGTTCTTAAAACTGATTTAGTGATCAATTTTTACGAGAAAATTTACCTACAATTTTTTAGATGTGGTTTATATTATTTATCCATGAAAATATGACAAGTGTATTTTAACATCGTTTAAAGAGAAAAATATGAGAAAATTATATATATATATATATATATATATATATATATATATATATATATATATATATATATATAAAAGAAAATTATACACTTATTATATTTTTATTAAAAAAAATAGTATAAACCACTCTTAAGAATTGTATATAAGATTTTTTTTCCAATTTTTATGGCCCAGGTTAATTTGATTGCAACAAACTTAAAAATAAAAATCGTTAAATTTTAAAATATATATTAGTCAATTTTTTTATAGAAAATATTACAATGTTAAAATTTAAAAAATTTAAATTAAACGTCCACCATTTTTTTTGGATGGAATCAGCATATTCTTAAGCATTAAAATTATTTATGTTTTAAAATTGTAAGCTTTTGTATAAAAAGTTTGATAGCATTTTAAAATTTAACAAATTTTTCTTTTAAATTTGTTGCACTCCTACGGCCGGATTTGGGCCATGCAATCTGGCCTGTGCAGGCCTCCGAAAAATCGGGGCCTCAAATTATTTTTTTTATAAATTATAAACATTTAATAATTATATTTATACTACTAGTTGCATATATTTTGGAATGTTATTTAAGTAGTGCAGCGGTCAAAAATAAGTCCATTAGCCCATATTAAACCTTTAAATAATATTATTAAAAAATATGTTAATAATGAGAAAAAAAGAGTATGCATCGATAGTATAAAATAATTTTACACAGTTAATTAATCAGACCCATGTATTCAACCATATCACACTTTTAATTTAAAAATACTGATATAATTCTATTGAATGATGGTGTAAAACTAGTTTGCACTATATTTAATCTCATTAATAATTTAAATTTTTTATTTTTAATATTATTTATAATAGTAATAAAATATATTTTTATAAAAATTAGATCTAATTTTTTTGAAACGGCCCTAACTCAAATCAATGTGGGGTATAGAAATTGAGGATTAAGGACCATTTGTTTTGGTTTTTTAAGTGATTTTTATAGTGTTCCTGGAAAAAAAAGTTATAAATAAATTTTTTATAAGAATTTAAAATAAAATTTTGGTTTGAATAGTTGTTCTTAAAATGTTATTTTAGATTTTGTTATAATTTTATTGAAATAGATATCAAAATTTTAAAAAATTACTTAATTTTAAAGTTATTTCAAATAGATTTTCATAAAAATCATCTTTAAAATATAATATTTTAAAAAATTATGATTTTGACTAGATTTTGCTCTTTAATAATGTATATCTATATTATCGGATTTAAAATTAGTATTTTAAAAAAATTGAATATAAGAAAATTGTAATTTTTTGAAATATAATATTGTAAAATTTATTTTCAAAAAAAAAAAAATCCTTTATTTAAAGCTAAAACAAATATGCCAACTCTTTATCCGAGTTTTTGTTTTACTTTTAGGAATTTATTGAAAAGATAAAAGATTTAAATATACATAATAATTAATTAGCATTTTAAAATTATTATCTGATTTAAAAGATTAGGTTGAATGATAATTTAATTAACCAATAATTGGTTATTTTGTTTGTTACTTAACCTAATCCTTATTCTTTAAATAAGAGACGGCACCAGTATCAGTATTCTATAATCATTCATTCAGCTTGACGTCGTGAATATGAATTCACTCTTCCTCCTCACCATGATGAAGATGACGAAGAAGAAGAGATCTTCTCGACCACTATCGCCTTCTGTCCTTGCTATGAAAAAGAAGAAGAGATCTTGTATCAAATCTTCACAACAACCGCAACAACAAGAATCACTTGAAAGTGAATTTTACTTACCAGATGAATGCTGGGAGCATGTCTTCTCATTCCTCATCAGGCCGGTCGATGTCATTAACAATACTGAAGACAAAAACAAACTCTACTTCAATTCACTATCTCTCGTCTCAAAACGATTTCTCTCCATCGTTAACCGTAGCATATTCTCTTTCACAATTTTTCATCCACGTCTTTGTTATCTCCCATGTTTCTTTGATAGATTCTCTAACCTTAATTCCCTTGACCTCTATTTCTGCAACTGCAACCCTGATCTATATGCAGACATTGCTTTCGCTCTCCGTGACAGAACAACATTGAAGTCTTTACTTATTTTTGAAATTGAGCTGAATGATGCAAGCTATGTTTCATCACATTACATTGATTCTTTCGTGAGTTTGAAGGGTTTGAATTCTCTCACGTTCTCGGATTCGCAAATATCGGATGATTTGCTTTACTCTATTGCAAGAGAAGGTCTTCCTTTGAAGACTTTTGTTCTTGAACACTGTATCGACTATAGTTATCCTGGAATTTACTGTTTATTATCTAAGTGTCACAGGATACAACATTTGGGTCTTCAAGGTGTTCATTTTCTTAATAATCATCATATTTTTGAGTTGTCTTTGCTTCTACCTTTTATGGTATCTATAAACCTTAGTGAATGTTCCAAACTCACAGAATCATCTTTGTTTGCAATCATTATGAATTGTCACTCACTTGAGGAGATCAAAATAGAATTCTTATATAATAAGAGTGAGAGTGTAGAAAATGCACATGCTTTTAGAGATTTTGATGTCAACCCTCGATTAAAGTTTCTACATTTTGCTGGCAATTTATTTATAAACGATGAGATCATCATATTGCTTGCTTCCATTTTCCCCAATTTGCAGCTTCTTGATTTGAGTTATTGCGGTAACATATCTGAAAAAAGTATTTGTCAAGTTTTAAGTAGGTGTTGTAAGGTTAGACATCTGCACTTGACCAATTGTGTAGAAGTGAGACGAATTAAAATGAATTTTGTAGCTCTTCAATTAAAGGTGTTGAACTTGTCTGGCACAAGTGTTAATGATGAAACACTCTATGAGATCTCAAAGAGTTGTTGTGGGCTTTTGCAACTATTACTCATAAGTTGTAAATATGTCACAGAAAAGGGAGTGATGCACGTGGTTCAAAAATGCAGGCAACTCAAGAAGATCTATTTGAGATGTTGTGATAAAGTGAATGTTGATGCGGTTATCTCAATTATTTCATCAAATCCATCATTAGAAATAGATAATTGCTCCAGCTTTGCTGAAGTTCGGGGAAAGTTTTGAACAAAAATAAGGACACAACTAATGGAATTATGATTAGAAATGTTTGAAACAGTGTATTGATGAAGTTATAAGGTGCTTGCTAAAATTGATTTGGAATAGGGCTGGCTGAGCACAATTAGTTCTACATTTTTTTGGTTTCCTTTACAATTGGTTTCATTATACTGCTGTTTAATTTTATATCAGTGCTACATTTTTTTGGTTTCCTTTACATTTGTTCCATTATACTGTTTAATTTTATATCCATGCATCTTGTGTAATGTTTATGTTGGGCCTATTCACAATGTTGTTTTGGCCTGCTTCATGCTGTTCACATTTTCATTTCGGTCTATTACGGACTGTCTTAGAGCTGTTTTGGCCTTCTGCGGGCATCCTGCAGGTCACCTGTTGATAATATGTATTTTATCTTTATCACTGTTAACGTGGTTTTCAAGCCCAATCATATGGGATAATTCAAAAATGGTTTTATGTCCTTTACATCACAATTGATATAAAGACATTTAGAATATGATGCAATAGAGAACAAAAAGATTGAGTGATTATACAATTAATTGTATACAATACTGTGAAAATATAACGTGACAAGTTTTAGTGTTACCGATCTCACATGTTTGTCATGCTAACTTCGACTTCATGTTAGTCTTTGAAAAACAATGGTGCTTATTGGTTGAATTTACACAATTTCCTTTTTAACCTGTAATATTTCTATATGGTAAATTGTCATGAAATTGGCATAATCAGAATATTTCTTTTAACACATTAAATTGGCATGTGACTTCTTTTTTTTTGGTTTATCACCACCGGTTTAGTCCGGTTCGGGGGTCAGTTCTGGCATCAAGTGGTTCCAACCCCCTCCCGATCGCAGTTGCGGGGGAACGAACCGTGGTTCTCCCTACCAAGTTCAGCGCCAATCATCACTGAACCAACTAACGATTGGATGACATGTGACTTTAGTTAATAGGATTTGCGCGTAAGCCTTAACATCAAATAAAAACTAAATAATTAGTCATTAACTTATACCAATATGATCCAAATCAATTGACAAATACAAAATGTAAAGAAAAAAAATTAACATTAAAATTGAATAACAATAATGCAAATGAAAAGAGTAAATTCAACACTAATAACAATAATTAGACCTATTGAATGTTTGAAATAAATTTATGGATGAGAGGTAAAATTTTAAATTATGAAAGTTTCATATTTTAAAATGAAATTTGAGTGAGGAGATGATATTTCAACTTTGAATTTTTTTCACTCCTTAAAAAATGTGTAAATAAAACAAGTACAACGTCCCGATTCAAACAAATTCACTGATTAATTGATTTAAATGGTGAATCAGTTGGATCACACCGATTTTCTTCAAATCAATTGCATATTTAGTCTCTTAACATTTTAGCCCATCCTACACTCTGATTTAGGGTATGTTGGGTCAGGTTTTAAATTTATTTTTAGACCATCATTGCTAATCACTTTCACATATTTAGTATTTCTCATTGCACTCTTACTCGGTGGGGTATACATCTGAAAATTCTAAAATATCTTTGGGTGAATTCGGAGATACATCTCTAAACACACAAAATTTCATTCTTTTCCAAAACTTAGTTCGGAGATGCATTTCCGGATTAACCTCAAAAAAATTCAGAGATGTATCTCCAAAATTTTCGTATATAGTTCAGTTTGTTATTTGAACCTATTTACTACGCATTTCCATTGAAATTGACACCGTTGTCAGGGACTCTCTGTCGATTTAAATCAATATTAGAGTCATAGGATTTGTATCCTCGTGTTTTGGCCTTTGCGTTCCCGCATTTCTGGACTTTACGCGATCTAACATAAAAAACTCAATTTTTTGAAAAATCGACTCTGAGTGCCAATTCATAAGAAAAGTTACAGGGACCCTTAAAACCCTAAATTCCCTGGTTTTCTATTTTATTTAATTTATTTTCCATTTCATATTTTCGAGAAAAATAAGAAAAATTTATAGACACTAAATTTGATTTTTAGTTATATTTTCAAGTTTTTTTATTATTTTATTTTTATCACTTTCTATTTTCCAATTGTTTTTCTCAATAGGAAAATTGTTGATATTTACATATTTGTTCTATTGCTGCTGTATGGATACTAGGCGTGCGTATCCAGATACATCCAATACTAAGTTTAAAGAAAAAACACAACAGAAAACTTTTCGGATATGCATATCCGAAAATACATTTTTTTTGGTAAAAAATAAGGTTTATTCGGAGATGCATATCCAAAAATATCCCTTTTTATTAAAGAAAAAGGTTTATTCGGATATGCATATTCGAAATTAAGTATTTGTAAAAAAATGGTGCGTTCTATTTCTTAATAATATGTAATCAATTTTTTTATAAAATGCTGTGTAGTTTTTTTTGTTAGAATAATAATGCAAATGTGAGTAAGTGGAGAAATAGTCTCACATTGAATAGGAATGTGGTGACTTGACATTTATAAGTGGGAGAACCCACTCACCTATCACCTTAAGGTTTTAGGTGGATAAGTGATGTGTATCTCAAAAAGATGCCTAGTCCAACACTATTATTAATGCTCTCTAGTGAAAAACTCCCCCAACAAATGGTATCATGAGCCATTGGTTCGCAAAAGGGACCGAATTAGTATTGGAATGCCCATGAAAGAGGTGTCTCGTTGAAATGCCCAAGTGTCATACCCCAAAATATGCCCATCTTATTTTTCCTAACAAATTCAAATCAAGGTATAAAGCTCAAAGAGACCCTCTCCTAAACAAGGCTCAAAGATTTAGGGTTTTGTTGTTCTGAAAGGAAAATCAATGAACCAAAGACTCCAAGGTACCTCATATGGTTTATGATGTTTCAAACTACCTCCATGACAAAATTCAGGTCTCAATTCAAAGAGTTGATCACTCAGTTGCTCAGAAGGTCAACAGTCGACTAGTCTGACCTAAAAGTCAAATGTGGTCAAAGTACAGTCAAAACTCCTGATTTTTTGTCAAATCCTCATTTTGAAGTATCATTCACCATTTTACCAAGGATTGGTCATGGTTCATCAAGGAAAGATCAGAAATCAACAAATTCAAAAAGTTTCTAAACTAGGGTTTTCATAGGAGAAAGTCAACTAAACTTTGACCAGCCATAACTCTGACATGGAACATCAGAAATTTTCCATCCAAGCTGAAAGAAAAAGGGAAGTAAATTCATTTAAAACTTTTTTTTCTTTTTTGTTTCAAAAGTGAATAACACAATTAAAGCGTCATTTTGCAAGCTGAAAGAAATTAAAGATTGCAAACAAATGGGCACAAGGCTCAAATTTATTTAATAGGATGGTAATCAGCTAAAGGCGTGATTCCATGGAGTATTTACAAAAGTTGGAAATGGTAATTATGCGGAAAAGGCTACATTGAAAGCAATAACCACTATTCCCTTAACAACTTTGAGTTCCAACTGTGCTTGTTGCTTCAGATTGGCGATGATTTGTTTGAAGATCCTTTGATGAAGAAGACTCCTCAGGTGACGAAGTACGGACTGATGCAGTTACTTTGTCATAATTCCTTAATTTTTGCCTAGATTGCCCTTTCAGGTTTTTAATCTACCAGGATGAATTTTTTCTGTTTATTGTCTCTAATTTTTGCCTGGACCGCCCTTTCGGGTTTTCAGTCCACCGAGACGCTCATTTTTGCCTAAGTCGCCCTTTGCGGGTTTTCGACTTACCGAGCTGTTCTTTTTGTATTTTTTAGACAAAGTATTTCTTGACTGCATCAGCATTCACAGGATACGGGAGTTCATCACCATCCATGGTTGCAAGAGTCATGGCGCCGCCAGAAAATGTTCTTTTGACAACATACGGGCCTTCGTAATTAGGAGACCATTTGCCCCTAGAATCTGGTTGAAAAGACAAGATCTTTTTAAGCACGAGGTCGCCTTCTTGAAATTCACGAGGTCGAACCTTTTTGTTGAAAGCTTGTTTCATCCTTGCTTGGTATAACTGTCCATGGCATAGAGCAGTCATACGTTTTTCTTCGATTAAGTTCAACTGATCGTATCTGTTTTGACACCATTCAGCCTCTGATAACTTAGTCTCCATGAGGACTCTCATTGATGGGATTTCAACTTCTACGGGGAGCACAGCTTCCATGCCGTATACTAGAGAAAAGGGAGTTGCCCCTATTGAAGTACGCACTGAAGTACGGTACCCATGTAAAGCAAATGGCAGCATTTCATGCCAGTCTTTGTAAGTGACGACCATTTTCTGGACGATCTTCTTAATGTTCTTGTTGGCGGCTTCGACGGCGCCGTTCATTTTTGGTCTGTAAGGAGAAGAGTTATGATGCTCAATCTTGAATTCCTCACATAATTCTTTCATCATCTTGTTGTTCAAGTTTGAACCATTGTCAGTAATGATCTTGCTGGGAATACCATATCGGCAAATGATGTTATTCTTGATGAACCTCACAACCACTTGTCTTGTAACATTGGCATAAGATGCTGCTTCGACCCATTTGGTGAAGTAATCAATGGCTACCAAGATGAAACGATGACCGTTTGAAGCTTTCGGTTCGATCATTCCAATCATGTCGATACCCCACATGGAGAAAGGCCATGGAGATGAGAGAACGTTGAGTAGAGTCGGTGGCACATGGATCTTATCTGCGTAGATCTGGCACTTGTGACATCTCTTCACGTGTTTACAACAATCAGATTCCATTGTCAACCAATAGTATCCTGCCCTTAAGATCTTCTTGGACATTGCATGCCCGTTTGAATGAGTTCCAAAGGACCCTTCATGCACTTCATGCATTAACATGTCTGCTTCGTGTCTGTCCACGCATCTGAGCAAAACCATGTCGAAGTTTCTTTTGTATAGCACATCCCCGTTCAGGAAGAAACTGCCAGAAAGTCTCCTTAGAGTTTTCTTATCTTTGTTTGATGCCCCAAGCGGGTACTCTTGAGTTTGAAGGAAGCGCTTGATGTCGTGGAACCACGGTTTATCATCGATGACTGCTTCAGTTGCAAACACATAGGCAGGCCTTTCAAGGCGCGTGATTCTGACTGTAGGCATATCGTTCCAGTGATTGACTTTGAACATGGAAGATAGAGTAGCCAGGGCGTCTGCCATTCGATTCTGATCTCGAGGTATATGATGGAATTCAACCTTGTTGAAGAAAGTCAACAGACGTCTTGCATAATCTCTGTAAGGAATCAAGCCAGGGTGATAAGTTTCCCATTTGTCTTTAATTTGGTTGATCACGAGGGCTGAATCTCCATATATGTCGAGGATCTTGATCCTTAAGTCAATGGCTTCTTCGAGACCCATGATACAAGCTTCATATTCTGCGATGTTGTTGGTGCAATCAAATAGCAATCTGGCGGAGAATGGGATATGAGTACCCTTGGGAGTGATGATGATTGCCCCAATTCCATTGCCAAAAGCGTTTACTGCTCCATCGAAAATTAGGCCCCATCTTGATCCAGGCTCAGGACCTTCTTCAGGTAACGGTTCGTCACAATCTTTCATCTTCAAGTACAAGACATCTTCATCAGGAAAGTCAAACTTGAGAGATTGATATTCATTGATTGGTTGATGCGCCAAGTGATCGGCGAGAATGCTTCCTTTGACCGCTTTTTGAGCACGGTATTCAATGTCATATTCGGATAACAGCATTTGCCATCGGGCAATCCTTCCTGTTAAGGCAGGCTTTTCAAAGACATACTTGATCGGATCCATTTTGGAGATTAACCAAGTAGTATTGTTGATCATGTATTGGCGGAGACGTTTTGAAGCCCAAGCCAAAGCACAACACGTTTTTTCGAGCATGGAGTAACGAGACTCACAGTCTGTGAATTTCTTACTCAAGTAATAGATGGCATGTTCTTTCTTACCGGTTTCATCTTGTTGTCCAAGCATACAACCCATGGATTCTTCCAACACAGTAAGGTACATGATTAATGGTCTTCCTTCAACTGGAGGAATCAATATTGGTGGTTCTAACAGGTACTCTTTGATACTGTCGAACGCTTTCTGGCAATCTTCAGTCCATACAACCCCTTGATCTTTGGGGAGAAGCTTGAAAATCGGCCCACAAGTAGCAGTCATTTGAGAGATAAATCTGGAGATGTAGTTCAATCGTCCGAGAAATCCTCTTACTTGCTTTTCAGTTTTTGGTGCAGGCATCTCTTGAATAGCTCTGACTTTGTCGGGATCTACTTCAATACCTCTTTGGCTGACAATGAAACCCAAGAGTTTTCTAGATCTAACCCCAAAAGTACATTTGTTAGGATTCAAGCGAAGCTGATATTTCCTTAGTCGTTGAAACAACTTCAAAAGGTATTCAATATGTTCTTCTTCTGTGCTGGACTTGGCTATCATGTCATCCACATAAACTTCAATTTCTTTATGCATCATGTCATGAAAGAGAGTAGTCATTGCCCTTTGGTAAGTTGCGCCTGCATTCTTTAATCCAAACGGCATCACTTTGTAGCAAAAGGTACCCCATGGGGTGATGAAAGATGTCTTCTCCATATCTTCGGGAGCCATCTTGATCTGATTATAACCGGAGAACCCGTCCATGAAGGAAAAGACGTTGAACTTAGCAGTGTTATCAACCAGCATGTCAATATGTGGTAATGGAAAGTCATCTTTTGGACTGGCCTTGTTCAAGTCACGGTAGTCAACACACATTCTGACTTTGCCATCTTTCTTCGGAACTGGCACTATGTTAGCCAACCATTGAGGATATTCTGAGGTGACAAGAAAACCTGCGTCGAGCTGTTTTTGAACTTCCACTTTGATCTTGTTAGCCATATCAGGGTGAGTCCTTCGCAATTTTTGCTTAACCGGCGGACATTCTGGCTTCAATGGCAAGTAATGCTGAACAATATTGGTATCCAACCCAGGCATATCTTGGTAGGACCAGGCAAACACGTCAACATATTCTTTGAGAAGGTCTGTCAACTTACTCTTGATATCAGTATCAAGCAGCGATCCAATGGTCACTTCTTTTTTGTCTTCTTCAGAACCCAAGTTAATCTTTTCTAAAGGCTCTTTGTGAGGCAGAATGGCTCTTTCCTCGTGCTTAAGTAATCGAGAGATCTCGTCCGGGATCTCCTCTTCTTCCTCTTCTTCGGCTTCGAACACAGGAAACTCAAAGTTGGGAGAGGGCATAGGGTTATTGCATTCAATGGGTTTATCAATAGTAAATCTGCACATGTGATTTATATTTATTTCAGAAAATTTATGAATGCAGGAGTGTATGCAGATTTTTTTCGAAAAAGTTTTTTTTTTTATTTTGGTTTTTTAGGATTACCATTTCCAGAAAAAAGCAAAAAATGAAACACATAGTGTAGGGAATTCAAAATGACACTTTATTTATGATTCATTTTTGAAACAAAGCCCTAAACACAAACTCATTTGTCTTGGGCAGGACAAAGAGGGAAACTTTTAAAACAAAGCCCTATACACAAAGTTATTTGGGCGGAACATTTAAAAGCAAAGCCCTATAAAACATCTCTCTGCTTTGGGCAAGGCAGGAGGTCAAAATAACAGCGAGGTGATTACTTTGAGCGGCGAACAACATTCGGAACGTCGACAGCCTTCCAGTAGCAACGAACTCCTCTGTGTATTATGTATTCAGGAAAATCCTCCCCAGAGTGATCTTCAGCATTGACATTGACCGCTGGTCGAGCAGGATTTGAAGGTCCTGGTTTGTCAACCTTGTTCTTTGTAGAGTTGAAACGGTCTTTTTCTACTTCTTGAAGAGCATAAGACGAGTCACAATCTTCAGAATTTTCAGGATGTACTTCCCAGTCTTCAGGATGAAGAGACTCATTGTCAGCGACACTTTCTGAGTCAACTGCGGGACCATCTTCCCCTTCATCTTCAAAAATGGCATTTATGTGATAATAACCATCTTCAGGATTATTAACCTTGGCAGATGCATTAAATCCGAAATCTTCAGTAATTTCAGGCTGCTGAGAAAATTGACAGTATTGGTAAGCCTCTTCTGGTTGACTATTATATTCAAAGGAATCTCCCCATCCAGTTGGTTGGATATCCTCAATCGCAATCTTGTAACTTTCAGGTGCAGTATATTTCACCATATAATCAAATTTCCCACTTGGTTGTCCCAAGGTGTCCCAGATTTCTGCAGGAACAGGCTCAGTTTCTTTGCCTTTGGGTTTCTCTGACGGAGAATATGGTTCTTCCTGAGATATATATCCCGAGTCATTGAGATAACATTTCCATTCTTCTTCAGGATCAGGTAGACCTTCTTCGATGCATTCTTCGATAAGGACATTAACTTCTTGAGGAATTGGGTTAAGGAATCCTCCACTAATGAATGTTTCTTTGATTGGACGAAGGGTTTCATCCTTCTTGGTGCAGTTTGAGAATGTTGGTGAACATCCGAGACCTGCTCTGGTTTCGTTCTTGGTAGGGATCACAACTTGCCCCCAGCCAGTGGTAGTTCCATCTTTCACTACTTTTACCGCCTCTTTGTAAGAAGAGATTGATGCTTTCTTCTTGGAAGATTCGTCTTCTAAAGAGAGACCTTGGAACTGAGTTCCTTCCACATCATCAGCACTGATGAAAGAGAAATTGGATAAATGGCTCACCATCAAGGCTTGTTCTCCACTTATTGTTACCAATTTTCCATTTGTTACAAATTTTAACTTTTGGTGGAGCGTAGAAGTTACTGCCCCTGCTTCATGGATCCATGGTCGCCCCAACAGACAGCTATAAGCAGCTTGTATGTCCATGACCTGGAAGGTGATTTGAAATGTATGTGGACCAATTGTCATGGGAAGGTTGACTTCGCCGATAACAGATTTTCGCGATCCATCAAATGCTTTGACAACTACACCACTGAACTTCATAGGCATTCCTTGGTAAGACAAGCGAGCAAGAGTCGTCTTTGGCATAACATTCAAGGAAGATCCGGTGTCTACCAACACATTGGACAAAGAGTCTGACTGACAGTTCATAGAAATGTGCAAAGCAAGATTGTGATTTCTGCCCTCCTCGGGGAGTTCTTCATCACAGAAGCTTAAATTGTTACAAGCTGTTATGTTGGCTATTATCCCATCAAAGTGGTCAACAGTCACATCATGATCTACAAAAGCTTGATCCAAGACCTTCATCAGGGCTTCCCTGTGTGCTTCAGAGTTTAAAAGCAATGAAAGTATTGAGATTTTTGAAGGAGTCTGCATAAGCTGATCCACAATCTTATACTCACTTCTTTTGATAAGTTTCAAAATTTCATCAAAATCAGGATTGACATTGGTTCCACTGGACTGACCAACATCAGTGTTCGTGTTACCGACAGGAGTTTCCACAGGATTCCCCACTGGTGTACCAACAGGATTTTGCCCAGTTGCAGGAGTAACAGGCTGCTTTGGAGGTAGTGGAGTATACACACGTCCACTTCTTGTTACACGACTTACATCAGCAATGTTTACAACAGATGAGAGAGTAGGTAAAGGAACTTCTTGTCCATCCTTTATCATTGTAGCATTGTAATTGTATGGAACTGCCTTGTCAGAGCCATAGGGAACAGGTCCAGGTAAACAAATGATCAAAGGAGCAACAGGAACCTTTGGCTTGTTGTAAGTAACTTCCATGCGCTCAGGCATGTTGAAATGAGGAACGATGACGTTAACTGTAGGCATTTCCGAGTTGATATCTGAGACTAAAAGCTCATGCGGATAACATCCTATCATGTTAACTTCATTTTCATCCCTATTTCTGTAGATCTCAATAGTACCATTATCTAGCAAAACTTGGAGATCTCTTCTCACAATCGAACATCCGTGAGGATCCACACAACATATTCTACAGGAACCGTATTGATGCTGGCGAAAATTCGGCCCTCGACAAAGAGTAGCGTGCATTTGTACCAAATCGGCTCTTGAGAAGTTGATATTATAGACTCGGTATTGGCCAGGACATCCATATACCATGTTTACAACATGCCCTCCATGATTGGGCAACGGATTTGCTTGCACATTAGGATTCAAATTTCTGAAAGAGAGGAGATTAGATCTAACCAACCTCTGGACTTCATATTTCAAAGCTATGCAATGCTCGAGATCATGGCCAGGTGCTCCTTGATGATAAGGGCATGAGACCTCAGCTTTGTACCACCATGGAAGTTTCTCAGGTACTGGTGGTGGCGCTTTAGTTTGAACAAGACCTCTTTCAATCAAAGCAGGGTACAACTCTGTATAGGTCATTGGAATTGGATCAAACTGTGGAGCTCTTTGTACACGATTCTGATTATTGTTAAGCTGCTGAGCCTGTGGTCGAGGCTGTTGTTGTTGAAACTGAGGAGTAAATCCCGGATTCGGTGTTGTATTAACGACTGGTGTGATAGCAGCAACCTGTCGTTGACGATTGACGTTTCCTCTTGGCCTCCCTTGGGATACCATGTCAACACTTTGTTCTTTCTTCTTTGGGCAACCACTTCCGAACTTTTTGGTTCCACTTGAAGATCCACCTTCTTTAGTCAAACGTCCTGTTCGGACTCCTTCTTCTAAACGCATACCCATGTTTACCATTTCGGTGAAATCACTTGGAGCACTAGCAATCATGCGTTCATAATAAAACGGACTGAGAGTATTCAAGAAAATCTTTGTCATCTCTTTCTCTTTTAACGGTGGATTAATCTGAGCAGCAGTTTCTCTCCATCGTTGGGCATACTCTTTGAAAGCTTCATGATCTTTCTGAGCCATGGATCGGAGCTGATCTCTGTCTGGAGCCATATCCGAGTTATACTTGTATTGTCGGACAAAGGCCTCACCTAGGTCATTGAATGTTCGAATATTAGTGCTATCCAAGCCTGTGTACCACTTCAGTGCGGCACCAGTCAAACTGTCTTGAAAGTAATGGATAAGCAACTGATGATTATCTGCATAAGTAGACATCTTTCTGGCATACATCACAAGATGACTTTGTGGACAAGAACTACCTTTGTACTTTTCAAAGTCAGGGACCTTGAATTTAGCAGGTATCTGTACACTGGGAACCAAACATAGCTCCTGGGCATTCTTTCCAAACAAATCTTTTCCACGGATAGCTTTAACTTCCAACTGCATCTTGTTAAACTGCTCTTGGAGATCTTCCACAAGATTACGCTGATTTATGCTATCATCTTGATCATGATAAATCTCATTGCCACCATAAGGAACTGTGTGAACCGTAGGGGTCGGAACTGTCATAGTGGGTTGAGAAAGTGCCATAGTGATTTGGGAAAAAGTTACCCCTGAATGTGGAATAAACGCCGAACCCTGTGCAGCAGGCGCTTCTGTTGTAGCTGTTTGAACCCCGGAGAAATTATGGCGGAAACCTGTACCAAAGCTAAAAGGCGGGCCCCAACCTTCTGGCATGGAGAAAGATGGAATACCGAATGCCACTGTAGAAACTGGAGTAGTGACTTCAGATGTTACTGTTGCTTGACTGTTGGGTGGCGGCGGCTGATTCTGTGCGGCCATTAAGGAGTCAACCAGAGTAGTGAGACTTTCCAACTTTTCCTGAAGGGTGGTCACTGTACCACGGAGCTCAATATTCTCTTGTTCAGAGTGTTCCATTACTCTTCTTCTGCTTGAACGAGTATTGTATCTGTGATCTGATTGCGAGCGCGGTCGAGAAACTTTGAGACGCGACAGCTTGACGATCTAATGGAGAAAGATCCAAAAGATGAGACTCTATACAACAGACTCGATATGCAGAATGATGTATGCAAAAAAAGAAATTTATGATTTTTCCAAATATTTTAAAGATTATCTTCTTGCAAACATTTGAACACAAACAAATCTTTTATTCATTCATTTTTTATTGCAATAATGGGAAATGTTACAACATTGGAGCGTAGCTCCTTATAAAAGCAAATGATAAATAAAAAGCTAAACAAATCCTAAGCATCTTCATCAGACGAAGAACCAAATGCATTGTGCAGCTTGAGTTTCATGATTTCTTTCCCATAGTGAGCTTTCAATTCGGCCTTTTCAGCTCTCAGCTTGTCAACAACATTCTTCCAATCATCAGGAGTCAGAGCGTCGCTTGTTGAGCCTCCGAGATTTCTTTTGCTTTCTTTGATATACCTCTTGATTGCAGCGTCTTTCTGGCGAATCTTCTCATCTTTGCTCATGAGCCATCCATCTTGACAGTAGAGTGTTTCTTCATGATCTTTCACTCTTTTCTTCAACTTTCTATTTTCCACCTCAGTGCTACGAAACTTTTCTTCCCAAGCATCTTTTTCTGTTCTCATCTTAGCCAAAGTGCGTTGGTATTCCTCCATAGCTGGAATGTTGGGTCGTTGAGACACTGCAGGAAACATGGGTTTTTCATAAGCATAAGGCATTTGGAACTCTTTTGCTCTTTTCTTTACCCAGCAGGTGTAGGCGTCCATGGCAATGCAATTTCTTTCCTCCCCTTTTTCTTTCCATCGGACGTCGTACCAAGCTCTCATCATTCTTGCTTTCAACTTTTTAGGATTATCCCCTTCTCGGTAAAAGTATCCTTCCACTGAGGGACCAACAGGTTTAACTGAATTTGCATACCCGAGTTGTCGTCGGGCCAGGACCGGATTGTAGTTAATTCCTCCTTGTGTACCAATGAGGGGTACGTTGGCGAACTCTCCACAACTTTCAATGGTTTCTGTACCACAGCGAGCCAAGGTATACCAACAAATATCATTATTAGTAAGAGACATAAGTCTTCGAGGCCAACGCAAACCTTCTCGGTTTTCCGTGAAAATAGGAGACTCAGGTAAGTGTGAAACAATCCATTTGAACAACAAAGGTGCACAACATACGATGATTCCACCGCCTTGGCGATTCCTATGATGGACAGAGAAATACATGTCACCAAGCAAAGTCGGAACAGGATTTCCAATCAGAAAGATCTTTATGGCATTGATATCAACAAAATTGTCGACATTGGGAAACAGAACCAACCCATAGATGAGCAAGGCTAATACAGCTTCAAAGGCTATCATGCTACCAGTTTCGATGAAATCAAAGGCTTTCTTTATCAGGAAGTGTGAGGTTAAACCCGGGAGGTTTCCTTTGGTAGTCCAATTACTCTCTACTTCAGACTTTTTCAAATGGGTACTTGCTGCAATGACGTGTGACTTAGGAATGGCTTCCAAACCATTGAAGGGTATTTGGTCAGACACAGGAATACCTAAAAGATTGGCATATTCTTCCAAGGTCGGT
Organism: Vicia villosa; assembly: GCF_029867415.1. Lineage (NCBI taxonomy): Eukaryota > Viridiplantae > Streptophyta > Magnoliopsida > Fabales > Fabaceae > Vicia > Vicia villosa. The sequence goes on along the minus strand of NW_026706152.1, from coordinate 12,630 downwards.
ACCAACTGGTAGTCTGGAAAGGTAAAACAACGGTAGACGGGATCATAGAACTGAACCAGAGTTTTGAGAAGTCCTTCATCAACATGAGTGTTCAGGATAGGCAAAAGCTTTCCATAACTTTTCCTAAAATTAGAAGGATCTTGTACAAAAGATGCTAACTCTATCAGTCTTTCTACATCAGGCGTTTTGAAACCGTACTTTTTGGTATACCTTTTTTCCATAACTTAATCCTATAATGTTTGCAAAGAAAATTCTCTAAATTTTTTTTGGAAAAATCATGTTTTTTATGGAAAAAGATGGGTTTTTTAATGAATGTATGAATGCATGGATGCGTGGATGCCACATATTCAAACATGGTGAAACAAACATGGTAACGCAAACAGGGTAACACGAACATGATAACGCATACATGGTAACACAAACATGGTAACACAAACATGATAACGCATAGGTTCAAAGGTCCAAAGTCACGAGCATGAGGTCAGAGAACCAAAAATGGGATAGATCTAGTTAATCACCTGCATGACATGTTCTACTGATACGTCAGAGTCTACATTTTTCTTTCGGATATTACCGGCCTTCCACAATTAAACTCATGAGCCAGTAATATTCTCAAGAAAAACTCGTCTGAGTGTGGTTCTCCGCATGACAACTAATCCAAGTCTTCACCTGAATAGTTTCTGCACCACAACCTAATAAGGCCAGGATGGGTTGGGGTTCTACGGTCTCTCAGCTTCTACAGTTCAATGAAAGTAATAATGTCTTCGCTACGAAACATGCTAAACATATATTACCAACAAGGAACCTCCACTGAGCGGAAGGATTCTCACGTGCGCCTGCACATGACTATACCCTCCACCTAATTTCTTATGTGTACTTAATCCGGGTTAGGATTTGTCCATAATGTATCACTTGTAACAGAACCACGCAAGTAACAGAACCAGAACCACACATATAAAAAATGAAATGAAAAAATAAAATAAATAGAAATAACCCTTCCTTTGGAAACAATAAAAAGATGGTCCCCAGTGAAGTCGCCATTTTTCTGTCGCGGGCGAAAAATTGTTTTGTTCCTCTTTTTTGTGGATGAGACACCTGATGCCTTCTTTGGGCTCGAGTGCTCATAAAAAATGATTTTTCTTTTGTTTCGACCAAACTTTTTATTATTTCCAAAGGAGGAAAAGGAAAAAAGCTGCAATAACCTAAAAGTGGGGGGAGATCTTGGGTAAGAGGGTTGGTTATACGAAGGGAAGGTATTAGCACCCAACGTATCTGTAGTACTCTACAGGGTTCTTTACTTTGTTTTTCATTCCATGTTGTTGAGAGGTTCTTGTGAAATAGGTGGGACCTAAGGTGTTTGTTTGATTATGCTCGCAAAGATCATCGCGATCCTCTGCATACATATCCCTTAGAGGGAATCAGAGCATCTGTAGCTCGGGGTCTACGGGTGCTAAGGTTTGAATGGTTTTTTTTGTTTTGTTTTGCTCGCCAAGGATCGACCTTGTGCCTACGTATTCTCAAAGGGATGTTGAGAAAGTCAGAGCAATCGTAGTTCCCACTTATGCTAGTGGAAGCAAAGGAAAATAGACAAATGTCGTCTAAATGCTAGATGTATCTAATCTATATCATCACATACATCTGTTTGATTTTTTTGTTTGTTTAATCAGCCTTGTGGCAAAAACTTTCAATGAAGTCAGCCTTGTGACAAAAAGTTTTGATTAATCAGCCAGCCTCGTGGCAAAAGTTTCAATGAAGTCAGCCTTGTGACAAAAACTTTGATTAATCATCCAGTACGGTGGTAAAACAGTTTGATTGATTAGCCAGCCTTGTGGCAAAAAAGTTTGATTGATTAGCCAGACTTGTGGCAAAAAAGTTTGATTGATTGATTGTTTGTGATGATATATAAGAGATACTCCTAGCATAGAGATGAAAAATGTCTAATCTCCTAGGGTATTTAATTTGGAAATTGGGGATGCTTATAAGAAGCCCGTGGGTCCTTGTACGAAGCCCAAGAGGAGGCTATCCGAGGGTCCTTGCATTGTAAGCCCAAGAGGAGGCTATGGGAGGGACAATCCAGGGTCCTTGCATTGTAAGCCCAAGAGGAGGCTATGGGAGGGTCACTCTTTTGTACAAAGCCCAAGGGGAGGCATGGTATAGTTGGTTTGAGCTCTTAGAGCGATTTCACCGGGAAACCATACTCTATGTCCTAACCTAAACTAGTGAGATTCTTTGCACGAAGCCCAATAGGAGGCTATGAAGAACCTAGTGTTGTACTAAGTTGAACAAGCATATAACACAATCACAAGTATGAACAAGTACAAACAAATATGCACAAGTACATGAACAAATATGAACAGTTATATGAACAGTTATATATGACAAAGTGTGTGTATATAATGGAGTTTATGAAGGAAATATACCTGTAAGCATGATCCATTTGCATACACGGGGCTCGGGACTCATACTCGGGGAGAAGTCCACTTGAGTTTATTCAAAGCTATGTAAACAGGTATTTACAAAGGGGCTTGGGACTTATACCTACATGGAGGCCCATGGTATATTTTTGGGAAGATTTGAAGAAAACCTTCATTTTTGGTTTGTTATTCAAAGTTAAAAACAACTGATCGAGATATGTACAAAAGGCGTACAATGAAATACCTAATTTCATGTACTGGAGTGGGTATGTACAAAAGGGCTTGGGACTTATACCTACGTGGAGGCCCATGGTATATTTGAGAAGTTTTGAATAATTTGAAGTTTGGTTGTTTTGAAAATGATTTGAAAATTGTTTGAAAAGATTTTATTTTGAAGAAGTTTTATTGTTTTGAAAAAAAAACTGTACAAAAAGAAAAGAAATGGGACTTACACTCTCTAATATTCGAGAGGCCCCTGTTTTATTTTCATAAAACAGGGTGGATGGTTTTGAAAATGATTTGAATGATTTGTTGTAAAAAAAACTGTTTGAAAGTTTTGGAAAAAAGTTTTCTGTACAAAGAAAGACGAAAGGGACTTATACTCTCTAATATTCGAGAGGCCCCACATCGTTTTGAAAATCAATTGATCAATTAAAAAGACTTAATCAAAAGTTTCCTTTGAAAATCAAAAAGAAATGGTTTATCGTTTTTGAAAAGAATCGCGATCGCTCGTTTTAAAACGATTTGAATTTTGAAAGAAGTCAATTTAATCAAGATAAACAAAAGATTATTCTTCAATTCACACTTAGATGATTAGGGTTTGCTTCAAAAAGTATTTACAAATGATTAACTTTGAAAATCAAATGAAAAATAATATTTAAAAGTATTAAAATTACTTAAAAACAAGTCATTTTAAAACTCTTAAAAAATATATCAAATAAATATTTTTTGATGATTTTTTTTGATATTCTTAAAACATATATATTAAATAAGAGGTGTGTAAAAAATGAATAAAAAATGAGTTAATTTGAATGGTAAAAAATATGGTTTGGTCCTGCCAGGGTTTGAACTCACGCCCTCTCTCTCACCAACCAAAACACTTGCCAACTGAGCCACGCTTGTGGCTTGTAATACATATGCTTCCATTTAATTATATTTTGAAATTGATATTTGAAATTTCTGAACCAAAAAACGCGCCAAGAACACAATCCCAACTGAAATTTGAAAATCTCTAAAACTGTGTTGTTTTGATCAAGTAGATAGTCTATCTTGCCCGGTTTTGGACGAGGAACACAATGGTACCAATTAATTTCATTTATTTTTGCTCTAAGATGGTTAATTTTCTGATGAACACGAAGAACCCTAGAACTGAAATTCAATGTGAAATCGTGTATGATCATGTTATGATGCAATTAATTGAGGGTTAATGATCCTCATAGGTGCAGAAACAAGATGGTATGCTCATATTTCATTTATGATGCGTGCAAGTATGAGTTTGAAGTTCAAGTGCACTTACCTCAAAAACGGCCAAACTGAGAATTGGATTTTGATCTGGAGATGTTACAGATGCTTTGTATCAATCTGAATAGCTTCAATGATGATTATGGAAGGTGTCTGGATGCTTGGAACCATATGAATTCATCTGTGCTAAGCTGTAGTACCTGAACTGCATAACCTTGGAGTGTGAATCGAATCTGAAGATTATGAGGTTACAGATCATATGTAAGTGTTTGGATAGTTCATATGTGATATATGTGAGGTGTTAGAAGTGTTATTTTGGACAGAAATGATCTTGAATGGATTTTGGCATGATAAGGCTTAGATTATGCATATTTGAGAAGTGAGGTAGTGATTCTGAGTTTTTGGTGTTTTTGGGGTGTGTGGATGGATCAAACACATCACATATGATGTTTATAAGTTGTTAGAACCCTCACTTTGCTTAGAAATTGCAAGAGATGGAAATTGCAATTCTCCCTCTTTGAAACTCATGAAACTTGTAACTTAAGAAAGAAAAGAGAAAACCTATAATTTGTGAGGTTTTGGTGTGATTTTGAATGAAGTTTGGACCTCTATTTATAGGCCAAGAGTTCTGAATGCAGAGCTTTGCAAGTTGCTCTTCTTTTGGTGATTTGGCACTTAAGAGATAGAATGGAATCTTACCATTAAATGCATTAGGTTAAAAATGTTAACCATGGTTAAAAATCTCAAGTGCTTCTTATCTCTTTCTATTCTGATCTCAAACCAGAAATATCTCACAATTATTGGTGGTTTATGTCATTGCTTGCATCATTAGGCAAAATGGTTCATAACTTTGTGAAAATGGCTTGAAATTTCAAGTGAAAATGATCACTAAATGCATAATTCAAAACCATAGCTATGCTCCATATTTTTTCATGCTATTGGACATTTTGGAAAGCTCATGTTATATACTTCAAAAGCCTAGTTGAAAGTTTCCTCAAGTCTCTTAAGGAAATGGGTGAAAAAGTTCCATGAACTTTGAAGAAAATGAAGTTTTAAGTGAAGTTTTCAAAAAGTACCAACTTTGAAGCACCATATCTCTTAAATGGTTGATCTTATGGAAAAAATTTATATGTGTCAAAGTTGTTTATTGGATCAAAATCTACAACTTTCATGTTGGGAGTTTTTTTCAGTTTGTAGGTGAAATTTTGAGAAATTCCCTTTCAAAGTTTGGAAAAAACCATTGAAAAACACTTAGAAATTTTTCTAAGTATGAAAGTCAAACTTTTGACTTTTTGATTCTTGATTGACTTTATTGATTTTTCTTGATCAAATGACTTCTCATATCATATATTGATGATTAAAAACTTCAAAAGTCATGGTTGACCAAAATTCCCCAAAAGTCAATGGTGATCTTGTACAGTTGACTTTTTCAGACGAATCGCATTTCTGGAGTTTTCAATGAAACAGGCTATCCTCATCAAATGAATGGTATGAATGGATCACATTGAAGCATTAGAGGATATTGAGCCATGGTTTTGAGTTGTGGCACCATGTCCTGATTAAAAAGTCAGTTGTTCAGTGCATTAGGTCAAAAACCCTAATTGTCGACCTGATGAAATTGATGACTGTGGATCTTGAATTGAGATGTAATTTCCATGGGATATTGTCATAGGAATTATTTGAGGATGATTGAAACCTTTGATTGACTCCCTGGGGTTTTTTAGGGTTTCCCAAATGTGATCCCTGATTTCAGTCCCTGATAGTTCAAAATCCTGATCTGAGGATTTGTCTGATCAATCTTTGTGTAGGAGATGTTATGAGCCAATGGATTAGGTCAAAATGATGCACTTGAGGTCTTGATATCATGTCCCAAGCCATTAGGTCAAATTCTGAGCAAAAGTCAGAAGTAGGCTATCTTCAGTCAAAACCCTAATCTGGTTGATTCAAAGCTGTTGAGCTTGTTGAAGTGGAATCTCTGAGGACCAAATGTTGATTATTGATGAAGATAGTTCTTTTGAGATGAAGGGAGAACAAAACCCTAATTGATTGTTGCTTGTACTGATGAGTGATTTCTTGTTTAAATCCTGCTGAGTCACAAGTAACAAACACAGGCTATGCAATTTGTCAGAGATGCAAATGATGCATATGCAATGATATGAGGTGGTATCTTAGGTCAAAAATTGGGGTATGACAATATCAATTATTAATTGAAATTATAACTTTAAGAAGTGGTAATAATTATTACCATGCGACGAACATGCTCAACAGTGCTTATAATTCCAACAGCATTAAGGCAACCACCCTTTTCAGATGCTCTCATCTTCATTGCATTTTCAGATTTGGCCGCAAACTCATCACTCTCCCAATATTTAAGAAGTTCCCGAAAGATTTCTTCTCCTATCCAACTAGGACGGATGCCATGAAGTTCCCAACACTTTCTAACACGTCGTAGCATGTCAGAAAGTCGTCTTGCAGTTCTGCCATAATAATTTTATTTAATCTGTCTCTCTTTCATTGGTTCCCACACACATTTTTCATGCAATAAAAGTAGATAAAATAAAAGTTAGATAATTGTAGTGAAAAAGTTATTTAAATAACAATAACTTAAACAATAAATTAAGTATACCTGAAAATGCGTAAACCAATGTTCTCTATCACCGCCCTTAACATCTTTAAAAGTCTTTATAAGTTTTTTATAATTCTGCTGAATTATATAACTTATAACTTTGGCAACAGTCCGACTCGGCGTGAATCTAAACAACATTAATTGAATTAGCATTAATTATAAAGTTATAAAAAATGGAAACGTATACTTAAATAAAAATTGATAAATAAGAAAATTACGAGCTTCCTTCGGGCCTAATAAAAAATCTCCCGTCAATGATATGAATTTGACTCGGATCATCATCCCCTCGAAGATCGCTCCCATCCAACTGATCATCCGCAGTCTCATCCTCCGCAGTCTCATCCTCCGCCTGATCATCATCCTGTGGGGGCACATGTGGGGGATGTGGGGTGGGACCAGTCTATGTGGGAGGTGGAAAACTAGATCCTCCAGTCTGCTGGAAAGATGAGGGACCAGTCTGTGTGGGAGGTGGAAAACTAGATCCTCCAGTCTGCTGGAAAGATGAGGGACTAGTCTGTGTGGGAGGTGGAAAACCAAATCCTCCGGTCTGCCGAAAGGATTGGAGCATCTGTGTCTGCTGGAAGGATGGGGGCACATGTGTCTGCTGGAAGGATGGGTAACCAGGTGGTGGTGGGGTAATAAAAGACGGACTTGTTAGAACAAGATTTGTTCTGATCAATTATCTTAGTTTTGATGATAACAATAATATGAATTTTGCTTAAGATAATATGGTACTCTAATCCAATGCAATTTCCTTTTCAGGAAATATATAAAGAGTATGCATAATTCAGCGCTCAGAAGCTTTGTCTCAAAGGGTTCAGCATGCAACATCAGAACATGGTCTGGCAAGACATCAGAAGATGGTCGAAGCAGAATCAGAACATGGGTCTATGGAAGCATCAGAAGAACATGAGATCAGAAGCACTGAAGTTCTGATGGTATCACGCTCAGAAGCACTTCAAGGTCAGAAGATCAGAAGATGCTTTGCACCAAGCTGTTTGACTCTGATGATATTCAAACGTTGTATTCACAAACATCAGATCAGAAGGAAGTACAAGTGGCAAGCTACGCTGACTGACAAAAGGAACGTTAAAAGCTACTATAGGCAACGTCAGTAGACACAGCGTGAACAAGGCTCGAGGTAGTTGACAAAAGCGTATAACATTAAATGCGATGCTGTACGGAACACGCAAAGCATTAAATGCACTCAACGGTCATCTTCTCCAACGCCTATAAATATGAAGTTCTGATGAGAAGCAAGGTTAACGATTCTGCACAAAACAACTCATATTAACTTGCTGAAACTCTGTTCTACTCAAAGCTCAGAATCTTCATCTTCATCAAAGCTCACTACATTGCTGTTGTAATATATTAGTGAGATTAAGCTTAAACGTTAAGAGAAATATCACAGTTTGTGATTATAGCTTTTAAGAAGAAATTGTAATACTCTTAGAATTGATTACATTAAGTTGTAAGGAACTAGAGTGATCGTGTGGATCAGAATACTCTAGGAAGTCTTAGAGGTTATCTAAGCAGGTTGTAACTAGAGTGATCGTGTGGATCAGAATACTCTAGAAAGTCTTAGAGGGTATCTAAGCAGTTGTTCCTGGAGTGATCAGTGTGTGATCACAAGACTCTGGAAGACTTAGTTGCTGACTAAGTGGAGAACCATTGTAATCCGTGCGATTAGTGGATTAAATCCTCAGTTGAGGTAAATCATCTCTGCGGGGGTGGACTGGAGTAGTTTAGTTAACAACGAACCAGGATAAAAATAACTGTGCAATTTATTTTTATCTGTCAAGTTTTTAAAGCTACACTTATTCAAACCCCCCCTTTCTAAGTGTTTTTCTATCCTTCAATTGGCATCAGAGCGCCGGTTCTAAGGTGCAAGCACTTAACCGTGTTTAGAAAAGATTCAGGAAGAGAAAAACGCTTCAGTAAAAGATGGCTGATGAAACTGGAAAGTCTACACCTGCATCTACATCTGGCTCTGCTGAGCAACACAACGGTAACAATGGTTATACTAGACCGCCGGTATTTGATGGTGAAAACTTTGAATACTGGAAAGATAAACTGGAAAGTTACTTTCTTGGTCTAGATGGTGATCTATGGGATCTTCTGATGGATGGTTACAAACATCCAGTAAATGCCAGTGGCGTAAAGCTGACAAGGCAAGAAATGAATGATGATCGGAAGAAGCTTTTCAGGAATCATCATAAATGCAGAACTGTTTTGCTGAATGCTATCTCTCATGCTGAGTATGAGAAGATATCTAACAGGGAAACGGCCTATGACATATATGAGTCCTTGAAAATGACTCATGAAGGAAATGCTCAAGTCAAGGAGACTAAAGCTCTCGCTTTAATCCAGAAGTATGAAGCCTTCAAGATGGAGGATGATGAAGACATTGAAAAGATGTTTTCAAGATTTCAAACTCTTACTGCTGGATTGAGAGTTCTTGACAAGGGATACACCAAGGCTGATCACGTAAAGAAGATCATCAGAAGCTTACCCAGAAGATGGGGTCCTAGGGTGACTGCATTCAAGATTGCAAAGAATCTGAATGAAGTTTCTCTGGAAGAGCTTATCAGTGCCCTGAGGAGTCATGAAATTGAACTGGATGCAAACGAGCCTCAAAAGAAAGGTAAGTCTATTGCATTAAAATCCAATATCAAGAAATGCACTAACGCTTTTCAGGCTAGAGAAGATGATCCTGAAGAATCAGAATCTGAAGAAGAAGATGAACTGTCCTTGATCTCCAGAAGGCTAAATCAACTCTGGAAGAACAAGCAAAGGAAGTTCAGAGGCGTCAGAAGTTCAAAGAAATTTGAACGTGGAGAATCTTCTGATGACAGAAGATTTGACAAGAAGAAGGTCATGTGCTATGAATGCAATGAGCCTGGACACTTCAAGAATGAATGTCCAAAACTTCAGAAGGAAAATCCCAAGAAGAAGTTTCATAAGAAGAAAGGTCTTATGGCAACCTGGGATGAGTCAGAAGATGATTCAGACTCTGAAGATGAGCAGGCTAACTGTGCGCTGATGGCGACAGAAGATGACGGATCAGAATCTACATCAGAATCAGATTCTGAAGAGGTATTTTCTGAACTTACTAGAGATGAGTTAGTTTCCGGTCTAACTGAACTTCTGGAACTCAAGTCTCAGATCAGTCTCAAATACAAAAAGCTGAAAAAGCTATTTGAATTTGAAACAAAGAAGCTTGAGTTGGAGAATTCTGAATTAAAAGAAAAACTTTTAAAATTATCCAATAATGTTGGATCTCCTTCTGATTCAGAAAAATCCACTCCTAGTCTAAACCATATTCTGAAAGAATATGATTTAAGTTTCAGGAAGTTCTTATCTAGAAGTATTGGCAGAAGTCAGCTAGCTTCTATGATATATGCTGTGTCTGGAAACAAAAGAGTCGGTATTGGTTTTGAGGGTGAAACCCCATACAAACTTGAACCTGTTGATGAAATGAAATTCACATACAAGCCATTGTATGATCAGTTCAAGTATGGCCACTCCCATGATATTAGGCACACTTCACATGCTCAAAGTTTTCACATAACACACACCAAAAAGCATGTGACACAACCTAGGAAATATCATGAAACTCACATTAAAAATTATCATGCTGTTCCTCCTATTGCTTACAATGTTAAACCCAAGTTCAATCAGAACTTGAGAAAATCTAACAAGAAAGGACCCAAGAAGATGTGGGTACCTAAGGATAAGATTATTCCTATTGCAGATATCCTTGGCTGCAAAAAGGACAAAGCACAACATGTCGTGGTACCTGGACTCTGGATGCTCACGACACATGACAGGAAGAAGGTCTATGTTCCAAGACCTGGTGCTTAAGTCAGGAGGAGAAGTCAAGTTTGGAGGAGATCAGAAGGGCAAGATAATTGGCTCTGGAACTATAAAGTCTGGTAACTCTCCTTCCATTTCTAATGTACTTCTTGTAGAGGGATTAACACATAACCTCTTATCTATCAGTCAATTGAGTGACAATGGTTATGATATAATCTTTAATCAAGAGTCTTGCAAGGCTGTAAATCAGAAGGATGGCTCAATCCTATTTACAGGCAAGAGGAAGAACAACATTTATAAGACAGATCTGCAAGATCTTATGAGTCAGAAGGTGACTTGTCTTATGTCTGTTTCTGAAGAGCAGTGGGTCTGGCACAGAAGATTAGGTCATGCTAGTTTGAGAAAGATTTCTCAGATTAACAAACTGAATCTTGTCAGAGGACTCCCCAATCTGAAATTCAAATCAGATGCTCTTTGTGAAGCATGTCAGAAGGGCAAGTTCTCCAAACCTGCATTCAAGTCCAAGAATGTTGTTTCTACCTCAAGGCCATTAGAACTCTTGCACATTGATCTGTTTGGCCCAGTCAAAACAGCATCTGTCAGAGGGAAGAAATATGGATTAGTCATCGTAGATGATTATAGCCGCTGGACGTGGGTAAAATTCTTGAAACACAAGGATGAGTCTCATTCAGTGTTCTTTGATTTCTGCATTCAGATTCAATCTGAAAAAGAGTGTAAAATCATAAAGGTCAGAAGTGATCATGGTGGTGAATTTGAGAACAGATCCTTTGAAGAATTCTTCAAAGAAAATGGTATTGCCCATGATTTCTCTTGTCCTAGAACTCCACAGCAAAATGGGGTTGTAGAACGAAAGAATAGGACTCTGCAAGAAATGGCCAGAACCATGATCAATGAAACCAATATGGCTAAGCATTTCTGGGCAGAAGCAATAAACACTGCATGCTATATTCAGAATAGAATCTCTATCAGACCTATTCTAAATAAGACTCCTTATGAATTGTGGAAGAATAGAAAGCCCAACATTTCATATTTCCATCCTTTTGGATGTGTATGCTTTATTCTGAATACTAAAGATCATCTTGGTAAGTTTGATTCCAAAGCACAAAAATGTTTCCTTCTTGGATATTCTGAACGCTCAAAAGGCTACAGAGTATACAATACTGAAACATTGATTGTAGAAGAATCAATCAATATCAGGTTTGATGATAAGCTTGGTTCTGAAAAACCAAAGCAGTTTGATAATTTTGCAGATTGTGATATTGATATATCAGAAGTTGTTGAGCCAAGAAGCAACGCATCAGAAGCAGAGCTTCTCAGAAGCAAAGAATCGGAAGATCAAGTATCAGCTTCTCTGGAGAATCTAAGCATTTCTGAAGAACCATCTGTCAGAAGATCATCCAGACTCATCTCTGGTCATTCAGAAGATGTCATTCTTGGAAAGAAGGATGATCCAATCAGAACAAGAGCATTCCTTAAGAACAATGCAGACTGTCAATTAGGCCTTGTATCTTTGATCGAGCCAACTTCTGTTGATCATGCTCTAGAAGATCCAGACTGGATAGTTGCTATGCAAGAAGAACTGAATCAGTTTACAAGGAATGATGTTTGGGATCTTGTTCCTAGATCAGATGGACTCAATATAATAGGTACAAAATGGGTCTTAAGAAACAAGCCCAAAATGAGAAGATGAGAAGTTCTTACGTATGGGTATTTTCTAAAATGAAATTTTTTTTTAGAAGTTCTGATTGAAATCAATTAGAAATTGTGATTCAGTTATTACTAATGCTTCATTGTCTAAGTTGATTCAGAATCTCTTTAAAAGCAAAACAGCTGTAACTGGCTATCCAGATGGTAAACACGTGTTCACTACTCCTGGACAAGCGTGCGTGCAGTTGAGGGGACGTCTACTTAGGTAACTGTGCAAATCACGTCTTTTGTCATTATTATCTCTCCTCACGTCACGTAACATTAAATGTTTTTCATCATTTACTCTCCGTCAGTTTTCTTTTTATATTCTTCAAACGTTTCTTTTCCCTCTTATATTTCTCTCTCTTTGCATTCAGTTTCTTTTTCGTTCTCTACCTTTGCATTCATATCATAAACCCTAGCAGTTTCCAATATCTGCAACTTCATCATGAATCCATCGTCAAGCTCTGGGAATCAAGAAAATGATCGGAAACAAAAGAGAAAGGCAACTGCTGAACCAGAAACCAAACCAAAAAGAGTAAGGATCACCTATGACCCTCTCAAAGTGAACCCGCTTGAAGCTATGATGTCTGGAAATTACTCTAG